>NW_027040198.1:125000-187664 GCF_034236695.1 Oncorhynchus nerka | reverse complement strand
TTTAATGCTGGGGACTAAGTGTGTGTGTTTAATGCTGGGGGACTAGTGTGTGTGTTTAATGCTGGGGACTGTGTGTTTAATGCTGGGGGACTAAGTGTGTGTGTTTAATGCTGGGGGACTAAGTGTGTGTGTTTAATGCTGGGGACTAAGTGTGTGTGTTTAATGCTGGGGGACTAATGTGTGTGTTTAATGGGGGCTGTTTAATGCTGGGGGACTAAGTGTGTGTGTTTAATGCTGGGGGACTAAGTGTGTGTGTGTTTAATGCTGGGGGACTAAGTGTGTGTGTTTAATGCTGGGGGACTAAGTGTGTGTGTTTAATGCTGGGGGACTAAGTGTGTTTAATGCTGGGGGACCAAGTGTGTGTGTTTAATGCTGGGGGACTAAGTGTGTGTTTAATGCTGGGGGACTAAGTGTGTGTGTTTAATGTGTTTAATGCTGGTGTGTGTTTAATGCTGGGGGATGTGTTTAATGCTGGGGGGTTTAAGTGTGTTTAATGCTGGGGACTAAGTGTGTGTTTAATGCTGGGGGACTAAGTGTGTGTGTTTAATGCTGGGGGACTAAGTGTGTGTGTTTAATGCTGGGGGACTAAGTGTGTTTAATGCTGGGGGACTAATGTGTGTGTGTTTAATGCTGGGGGGACTAAGTGTGTGTTTAATGCTGGGGGACTAAGTGTGTGTGTTTAATGCTGGGGGACTAAGTGTGTGTGTTTAATGCTGGGGGACTAAGTGTGTTTAATGCTGGGGGACTAAGTGTGTTTAATGCTGGGGGACTAAGTGTGTGTGTTTAATGCTGGGGGACTAAGTGTGTGTTTAATGCTGGGGGACTAAGTGTGTGTGTTTAATGCTGGGGGACTAAGTGTGTGTTTAATGCTGGGGGACTAATGGGGGTGTGTGTTTAATGCTGGGGACTAAGTGTGTGTGTTTAATGCTGGGGGACTAAGTGTGTGTGTTTAATGCTGGGGGACTAAGTGTGTTTAATGCTGGGGGACTAAGTGTGTTTAATGCTGGGGGACTAAGTGGGGGACTAAGTGTGTGTTTAATGCTGGGGGACTAAGTGTGTGTGTTTTTAATGCTGGGGGACTAAGTGTGTGTGTTTAATGCTGGGGGACTAAGTGTGTGTGTTTAATGCTGGGGGACTAAGTGTGTTTAATGCTGGGGGACTAAGTGTGTGTGTTTAATGCTGGGGGACTAATGTGTGTGTTTAATGCTGGGGGACTATGTGTGTGTTTAATGCTGGGGGGCTGTGTGTTTAATGCTGGGGGACTAAGTGTGTTTAATGCTGGGGGACTAAGTGTGTTTAATGACTGGGGGACTGGGGGGAAGTGTGTTTAATGCTGGGGGACTAAGTGTGTGTGTTTAATGCTGGGGGACTAAGTGTGTGTTTAATGCTGGGGGACTAAGTGTGTGTGTTTAATGCTGGGGGCTAAGTGTGTTTAATGCTGGGGGACTAAGTGTGTGTTTAATGCTGGGGGACTAAGTGTGTGTTTAATGCTGGGGGACTAAGTGTGTGTGTTTAATGCTGGGGGACTAAGTGTGTGTGTTTAATGCTGGGGGACTAAGTGTGTTTAATGCTGGGGGACTAAGTGTGTGTTTAATGCTGGGGGACTAAGTGTGTGTTTAATGCTGGGGGACTAAGTGTGTGTGTTTAATGCTGGGGGACTAAGTGTGTTTAATGCTGGGGGACTAAGTGTGTGTTTAATGCTGGGGGACTAAGTGTGTTTAATGCTGGGGGACTAATGTGGGGGTGTGTGTTTAATGGGGGCTGGGGGACTAATGTGTGTGTGTTTAATGCTGGGGGACTAAGTGTGTGTGTTTAATGCTGGGGGACTAAGTGTGTGTTTAATGCTGGGTGTGTGTGTTTAATGCTGGGGGACTAAGTGTGTTTAATGCTGGGGGACTAAGTGTGTTTAATGCTGGGGGACTAAGTGTGTGTGTTTAATGCTGGGGACTAAGTGTGTTTAATGCTGGGGGACTAAGTGTGTTTAATGCTGGGGGACTAAGTGTGTTTAATGCTGGGGGACTAAGTGTGTGTGTTTAATGCTGGGGGACTAAGTGTGTGTGTTTAATGCTGGGGGACTAAGTGTGTGTGTTTAATGCTGGGGACTAAGTGGGGGTGTTTAATGCTGGGGGACTAAGTGTGTGTGTTTAATGCTGGGGGACTAAGTGTGTGTGTTTAATGCTGGGGGACTAATGCTGGTGTGTGTTTAATGCTGGGGGACTAAGTGTGTGTGTTTAATGCTGGGGGACTAAGTGTGTGTTTAATGCTGGGGGACTAAGTGTGTGTGTTTAATGCTGGGGGACTAAGTGTGTTTAATGCTGGGGGGACTAAGTGTGTTTAATGCTGGGGGGACTAAGTGTGTTTAATGCTGGGGGACTAAGTGTGTGTGTTTAATGCTGGGGGACTAAGTGTGTGTGTTTAATGCTGGGGGACTAAGTGTGTTTAATGCTGGGGGACTAAGTGTGTGTAAGTGTGTGTGTTTAATGCTGGGGGACTAAGTGTGTGTGTTTAATGCTGGGGGACTAAGTGTGTGTGTTTAATGCTGGGGGACTAAGTGTGTGTGTTTAATGCTGGGGGACTAAGTGTGCTGGGGGTGTGTTTAATGCTGGGGGACTAAGTGTGTTTAATGCTGGGGGACTAAGTGTGTTTAATGCTGGGGGACTAAGTGTGTGTGTTTAATGCTGGGGGACTAAGTGTGTGTGTTTAATGCTGGGGGACTAAGTGTGTTTAATGCTGGGGGACTAAGTGTGTGTGTTTAATGCTGGGGGACTAAGTGTGTTTAATGCTGGGGGACTAAGTGTGTGGGGGGTGTGTGTTTAATGCTGGGGGACTAAGTGTGTGTGTTTAATGCTGGGGGACTAAGTGTGTGTGTTTAATGCTGGGGGACTAAGTGTGTGTGTTTAATGCTGGGGGACTAAGTGTGTGTGTTTAATGCTGGGGGACTAAGTGTGTTTAATGCTGGGGGACTAAGTGTGTGTGTTTAATGCTGGGGGACTAAGTGTGTGTGTTTAATGCTGGGGGACTAAGTGTGTGTGTTTAATGCTGGGGGACTAAGTGTGTTTAATGCTGGGGGACTAAGTGTGTGTGTTTAATGCTGGGGGACTAAGTGTGTTTAATGCTGGGGGACTAAGTGTGTGTGTTTAATGCTGGGGGACTAAGTGTGTGTGTTTAATGCTGGGGGACTAAGTGTGTGTTTAATGCTGGGGGACTAAGTGTGTGTTTAATGCTGGGGGACTAAGTGTGTTTAATGCTGGGGGACTAAGTGTGTGTGTTTAATGCTGGGGACTAAGTGTGGGGTGTGTTTAATGCTGGGGGACTAAGTGTGTGTTTAATGCTGGGGGACTAAGTGTGTGTGTTTAATGCTGGGGGACTAAGTGTGTGTGTTTAATGCTGGGGGACTAAGTGTGTTTAATGCTGGGGGACTAAGTGTGTTTAATGCTGGGGACTAAGTGTGTTTAATGCTGGGGGACTAAGTGTGTGTGTTTAATGCTGGGGGACTAAGTGTGTTTAATGCTGGGGGGGGGACTAAGTGTGTGTGTTTAATGCTGGGGGACTAAGTGTGTGTGTTTAATGCTGGGGGACTAAGTGTGTGTGTTTAATGCTGGGGGACTAAGTGTGTGTGTTTAATGCTGGGGGACTAGTGTGTGTGTTTAATGCTGGGGGACTAAGTGTGTGTGTTTAATGCTGGGGGACTAAGTGTGTTTAATGCTGCTGGGGGACTAAGTGTGTGTTTAATGCTGGGGGACTAAGTGTGTGTGTTTAATGCTGGGGGACTAAGTGTGTGTTTAATGCTGGGGGACTAAGTGTGTTTAATGCTGGGGGACTAAGTGTGTTTAATGCTGGGGGACTAAGTGTGTGTGTTTAATGCTGGGGGACTAAGTGTGTGTTTAATGCTGGGGGACTAAGTGTGTGTGTTTAATGCTGGGGGACTAAGTGTGTGTGTTTAATGCTGGGGGACTAAGTGTGTGTTTAATGCTGGGGGGGTGTTTAACTGGGGGACTAAGTGTGTGTTTAATGCTGGGGGACTAAGTGTGTGTGTTTAATGCTGGGGGACTAAGTGTGTGTTTAATGGGGGACTAAGTGTGTGTGTTTAATGCTGGGGGACTAAGTGTGTGTGTTTAATGCTGGGGGACTAAGTGTGTGTGTTTAATGCTGGGGGACTAAGTGTGTGTTTGTTTAATGCTGGGGGGACTAAGTGTGTGTGTTTAATGCTGGGGGACTAATGCTGGGGGTGTGTGTTTAATGCTGGGGGGTGTGTTTAATGCTGGGGGACTAAGTGTGTTTAATGCTGGGGGACTAAGTGTGTGTGTTTAATGCTGGGGGACTAAGTGTGTTTAATGCTGGGGGACTAAGTGTGTGTGTTTAATGCTGGGGGACTAAGTGTGTGTGTGGGGGGACTAAGTGTGTTTAATGCTGGGGGACTAAGTGTGTGTGTTTAATGCTGGGGGACTAAGTGTGTTTTAATGCTGGGGGACTAGTGTGTGTGTTTAATGCTGGGGGACTAAGTGTGTGTGTTTAATGCTGGGGGACTAAGTGTGTTTAATGCTGGGGGACTAAGTGTGTTTAATGCTGGGGGACTAAGTGTGTTTAATGCTGGGGGACTAAGTGTGTGTGTTTAATGCTGGGGGACTAAGTGTGTTTAATGCTGGGGGACTAAGTGTGTGTGTTTAATGCTGGGGGACTAAGTGTGTTTAATGCTGGGGGACTAAGTGTGTGTGTTTAATGCTGGGGGACTAAGTGTGTGTGTTTAATGCTGGGGGACTAAGTGTGTTTAATGCTGGGGGGACTAAGTTTAATGCTGGGGGACTAAGTGTGTTTAATGCTGGGGGACTAAGTGTGTGTGTGTGTTTAATGCTGGGGGACTAAGTGTGTGTTTAATGCTGGGGGACTAAGTGTGTTTAATGCTGGGGGACTAAGTGTGTGTGTTTAATGCTGGGGGACTAAGTGTGTGTGTTTAATGCTGGGGGACTAAGTGTGTTTAATGCTGGGGGGACTAAGTGTGTGTGTTTAATGCTGGGGGACTAAGTGTGTGTTTAATGCTGGGGGACTAAGTGTGTGTGTTTAATGCTGGGGGACTAAGTGTGTGTTTAATGCTGGGGGACTAAGTGTGTTTAATGCTGGGGGACTAAGTGTGTTTAATGCTGGGGGACTAAGTGTGTGTGTTTAATGCTGGGGGACTAAGTGTGTGTGTTTAATGCTGGGGACTAAGTGTGTGTGTTTAATGCTGGGGGACTAAGTGTGTTTAATGCTGGGGGACTAAGTGTGTGTGTTTAATGCTGGGGGACTAAGTGTGTGTTTAATGCTGGGGGACTAAGTGTGTGTGTTTAATGCTGGGGGACTAAGTGTGTGTGTTTAATGCTGGGGGACTAAGTGTGTGTGTTTAATGCTGGGGGACTAAGTGTGTTTAATGCTGGGGACTAAGTGTGTGTGTTTAAGTGTGTGTTTAATGCTGGGGGACTAAGTGTGTTTAATGCTGGGGGACTAAGTGTGTTTGTTTAATGCTGGGGGACTAAGTGTGTGTGTTTAATGCTAAGTGTGTGTGTTTAATGGGGGACTAAGTGTGTGTGTTTAATGCTGGGGGACTAAGTGTGTTTAATGCTGGGGGACTAAGTGTGTGTTTAATGCTGGGGGACTAAGTGTGTTTAATGCTGGGGGACTAAGTGTGTGTGTTTAATGCTGGGGGACTAAGTGTGTGTGTTTAATGCTGGGGGACTAAGTGTGTTTAATGCTGGGGGACTAAGTGTGTGTGTTTAATGCTGGGGGACTAAGTGTGTGTTTAATGCTGGGGGACTAAGTGTGTGTGTTTAATGCTGGGGGACTAAGTGTGTGTTTAATGCTGGGGGACTAAGCTGGGGGTGTGTGTTTAATGCTGGGGGGGACTAAGTGTGTTTAATGCTGGGGGACTAAGTGTGTGTGTTTAATGCTGGGGGACTAAGTGTGTGTTTAATGCTGGGGGACTAGTGTGTGTTTAATGCTGGGGGACTAAGTGGCTAAGTGTGTTTAATGCTGGGGGACTAAGTGTGTTTAATGCTGGGGGACTAAGTGTGTTTAATGCTGGGGGACTAAGTGTGTGTGTTTAATGCTGGGGGACTAAGTGTGTTTAATGCTGGGGGACTAAGTGTGTGTGTTTAATGCTGGGGGACTAAGTGTGTGTGTTTAATGCTGGGGGACTAAGTGTGTGTTTAATGCTGGGGGACTAAGTGTGTTTAATGCTGGGGGACTAAGTGTGTGTTTAATGCTGGGGGACTAAGTGTGTTTAATGCTGGGGGACTAAGTGTGTGTGTTTAATGCTGGGGGACTAAGTGTGTGTGTTTAATGCTGGGGGACTAAGTGTGTGTGTTTAATGCTGGGGGACTAAGTGTGTGTGTTTAATGCTGGGGGACTAAGTGTGTGTTTAATGCTGGGGGACTAAGTGTGTGTGTTTAATGCTGGGGGACTAAGTGTGTGTGTTTAATGCTGGGGGACTAAGTGTGTTTAATGCTGGGGGACTAAGTGTGTGTGTTTAATGCTGGGGGACTAAGTGTGTTTAATGCTGGGGGACTAAGTGTGTGTGTTTAATGCTGGGGGACTAAGTGTGTGTGTTTAATGCTGGGGGACTAAGTGTGTGTTTAATGCTGGGGGACTAAGTGTGTGTGTTTAATGCTGGGGGACTAAGTGTGTGTGTTTAATGCTGGGGGACTAAGTGTGTGTGTTTAATGCTGGGGGACTAAGTGTGTGTTTAATGCTGGGGACTAAGTGTGTTTAATGCTGGGGGACTAAGTGTGTGTGTTTAATGCTGGGGGACTAAGTGTGTGTTTAATGCTGGGGGACTAAGTGTGTTTAATGCTGGGGGACTAAGTGTGTGTTTAATGCTGGGGGACTAAGTGTGTTTAATGCTGGGGGACTAAGTGTGTGTGTTTAATGCTGGGGGACTAAGTGTGTGTGTTTAATGCTGGGGGACTAAGTGTGTTTAATGCTGGGGGACTAAGTGTGTGTGTTTAATGCTGGGGGACTAAGTGTGTTTAATGCTGGGGGACTAAGTGTGTTTAATGCTGGGGGGGGGACTAAGTGTGTGTGTTTAATGCTGGGGGACTAAGTGTGTGTGTTTAATGCTGGGGGACTAAGTGTGTTTAATGCTGGGGGACTAAGTGTGTGTGTTTAATGCTGGGGGACTAAGTGTGTTTAATGCTGGGGGACTAAGTGTGTGTGTTTAATGCTGGGGGACTGTGTGTTTAATGCTGGGGGACTAAGTGTGTGTGTTTAATGCTGGGGGACTAAGTGTGTGTGTTTAATGCTGGGGGACTAAGTGTGTTTAATGCTGGGGGACTAAGTGTGTTTAATGCTGGGGGACTAAGTGTGTGTGTTTAATGCTGGGGGACTAAGTGTGTTTAATGCTGGGGGACTAAGTGTGTGTTTAATGCTGGGGGACTAAGTGTGTGTTTAATGCTGGGGGACTAAGTGTGTGTTTAATGCTGGGGGACTAAGTGTGTTTAATGCTGGGGGACTAAGTGTGTGTGTTTAATGCTGGGGGACTAAGTGTGTTTAATGCTGGGGACTAAGTGGGGGTGTGTGTTTAATGCTGGGGGACTAAGTGTGTTTAATGCTGGGGGACTAAGTGTGTTTAATGCTGGGGGACTAAGTGTGTGTGTTTAATGCTGGGGGACTAAGTGTGTTTAATGCTGGGGGACTAAGTGTGTTTAATGCTGGGGGACTAATGTGTGTTTAATGCTGGGGGACTAAGTGTGTGTGTTTAATGCTGGGGACTAAGTGTGTGTGTTTAATGCTGGGGACTAAGTGTGTTTAATGCTGGGGGACTAAGTGTGTTTAATGCTGGGGGACTAAGTGTGTTTAATGCTGGGGGACTAAGTGTGTGTTTAATGCTGGGGGACTAAGTGTGTTTTAATGCTGGGGGACTAAGTGTGTGTGTTTAATGCTGGGGGACTAAGTGTGTTTAATGCTGGGGGACTAAGTGTGTGTGTTTAATGCTGGGGGACTAAGTGTGTGTGTTTAATGCTGGGGGACTAAGTGTGTGTGTTTAATGCTGGGGGACTAAGTGTGTTTAATGCTGGGGGACTAAGTGTGTTTAATGCTGGGGGACTAAGTGTGTGTGTTTAATGCTGGGGACTAAGTGTGTGTTTAATGCTGGGGGACTAAGTGTGTTTAATGCTGGGGGACTAAGTGTGGCTGGGGGACTAAGTGTGTGTTTAATGCTGGGGACTAAGTGTGTGTTTAATGCTGGGGACTAAGTGTGTTTAATGCTGGGGGTGTTTAATGCTGGGGGACTAAGTGTGTGTGTTTAATGCTGGGGGCTAAGTGTGTGTTTAATGCTGGGGGACTAAGTGTGTGTGTTTAATGCTGGGGGACTAAGTGTGTGTTTAATGCTGGGGGACTAAGTGTGTGTGTTTAATGCTGGGGGACTAAGTGTGTGTGTTTAATGCTGGGGGACTAAGTGTGTTTAATGCTGGGGGACTAAGTGTGTGTTTAATGCTGGGGGACTAAGTGTGTTTAATGCTGGGGGACTAAGTGTGTTTAATGCTGGGGGACTAAGTGTTTAATGCTGGGGGACTAAGTGTGTGTGTTTAATGCTGGGGGACTGTGTGTTTAATGCTGGGGGACTAAGTGTGTTTAATACTAAGTGTGTGTGTTTAATGCTGGGGGACTAAGTGTGTGTGTTTAATGCTGGGGGACTAGTGTGTGTGTTTAATGCTGGGGGACTAAGTGTGTGTGTTTAATGCTGGGGGACTAAGTGTGTGTGTTTAATGCTGGGGGACTAAGTGTGTTTAATGCTGGGGGACTAAGTGTGTTTAATGCTGGGGGTGTTTAATGCTGGGGACTAAGTGTGTTTAATGCTGGGGGACTAAGTGTGTTTAATGCTGGGGACTAAGTGTGTTTAATGCTGGGGGACTAAGTGTGTGTGTTTAATGCTGGGGGACTAAGTGTGTTTAATGCTGGGGGACTAAGTGTGTTTAATGCTGGGGGACTAAGTGTGTGTGTTTAATGCTGGGGGACTAAGTGTGTTTAATGCTGGGGGACTAAGTGTGTTTAATGCTTGTGTGTTTAATGCTGGGGGACTAAGTGTGTTTAATGCTGGGGGACTGTGTGTGTTTAATGCTGGGGGACTAAGTGTGTGTTTAATGCTGGGGGACTAAGTGTGTGTGTTTAATGCTGGGGGACTAAGTGTGTTTAATGCTGGGGGTGTGTTTAATGCTGGGGGACTAAGTGTGTGTGTTTAATGCTGGGGGACTAAGTGTGTTTAATGCTGGGGGACTAAGTGTGTGTGTTTAATGCTGGGGGACTAAGTGTGTTTAATGCTGGGGGACTAAGTGTGTGTGTTTAATGCTGGGGGACTAAGTGTGTGTGTTTAATGCTGGGGGACTAAGTGTGTGTGTTTAATGCTGGGGGACTAAGTGTGTGTTTAATGCTGGGGGACTAAGTGTGTTTAATGCTGGGGGACTAATGTGTGTGTGTTTAATGCTGGGGGACTAAGTGTGTTTAATGCTGGGGGACTAAGTGTGTGTGTTTAATGCTGGGGGACTAAGTGTGTGTGTTTAATGCTGGGGGACTAAGTGTGTGTTTAATGCTGGGGGACTAAGTGTGTTTAATTAATGCTGGGGGACTAAGTGTGTTTAATGCTGGGGGACTAAGTGTGTGTTTAATGCTGGGGGACTAAGTGTGTTTAATGCTGGGGGACTAAAGTGTGTTTAATGCTGGGGGACTAAGTGTGTGTGTTTAATGCTGGGGGGGACTAAGTGTGTTTAATGCTGGGGGACTAAGTGTGTGTGTTTAATGCTGGGGGACTAAGTGTGTTTAATGCTGGGGGACTAAGTGTGTGTTTAATGCTGGGGGACTAAGTGTGTTTAATGCTGGGGGGACTAAGTGTGTGTGTTTAATGCTGGGGGACTAAGTGTGTTTAATGCTGGGGGACTAAGTGTGTTTAATGCTGGGGGACTAAGTGTGTTTAATGCTGGGGGACTAAGTGTGTGTGTTTAATGCTGGGGGACTAAGTGTGTGTTTAATGCTGGGGGACTAAGTGTGTTTAATGCTGGGGGACTAAGTGTGTGTTTAATGCTGGGGGACTAAGTGTGTTTAATGCTGGGGGACTAAGTGTGTTTAATGCTGGGGACTAAGTGTGTGTTTAATGCTGGGGGACTAAGTGTGACTAAGTGTGTTTAATGCTGGGGGACTAAGTGTGTTTAATGCTGGGGGACTAAGTGTGTGTGTTTAATGCTGGGGGACTAAGTGTGTGTGTTTAATGCTGGGGGACTAAGTGTGTGTGTTTAATGCTGGGGGACTAAGTGTGTTTAATGCTGGGGGACTAAGTGTGTGTGTTTAATGCTGGGGGACTAAGTGTGTTTAATGCTGGGGGACTAAGTGTGTTTAATGCTGGGGGACTAAGTGTGTTTAATGCTGGGGGACTAAGTGTGTGTGTTTAATGCTGGGGGACTAAGTGTGTTTAATGCTGGGGGACTAAGTGTGTGTTTAATGCTGGGGGACTAAGTGTGTTTAATGCTGGGGGACTAAGTGTGTTTAATGCTGGGGGCTAAGTGTGTTTAATGCTGGGGGACTAAGTGTGTGTGTTTAATTAGTGTGTTTAATGCTGGGGGACTAAGTGTTTAATGCTGTGTTTAATGCTGGGGGGACTAAGTGTGTTTAATGCTGGGGGCTAAGTGTGTTTAATGCTGGGGGACTAAGTGTGTTTAATGCTGGGGGACTAAGTGTGTGTTTAATGCTGGGGGACTAAGTGTGTTTAATGCTGGGGGACTAAGTGTGTTTAATGCTGGGGGACTAAGTGTGTTTAATGCTGGGGGACTAAGTGTGTGTTTAATGCTGGGGGACTAATGCTGGGGGACTAAGTGTGTGTGTTTAATGCTGGGGGACTAAGTGTGTTTAATGCTGGGGGACTAAGTGTGTTTAATGCTGGGGGACTAAGTGTGTTTAATGCTGGGGGACTAAGTGTGTTTAATGCTGGGGGACTAAGTGTGTTTAATGCTGGGGGACTAAGTGTGTGTGTTTAATGCTGGGGGACTAAGTGTG
The DNA here is from genome assembly GCF_034236695.1 of Oncorhynchus nerka. NCBI lineage: Eukaryota > Metazoa > Chordata > Actinopteri > Salmoniformes > Salmonidae > Oncorhynchus > Oncorhynchus nerka. The sequence goes on along the minus strand of NW_027040198.1, from coordinate 176,654 downwards.
TTTAATGCTGGGGGACTAAGTGTGTGTGTTTAATGCTGGGGGACTAAGTGTGTTTAATGCTGGGGGACTAACTGTGTGTGTTTAATGCTGGGGGACTAAGTGTGTTTAATGCTGGGGGACTAAGTGTGTGTGTTTAATGCTGGGGGACTAAGTGTGTTTAATGCTGGGGGACTAAGTGTGTTTAATGCTGGGGGACTAAGTGTGTTTAATGCTGGGGGACTAAGTGTGTTTAATGCTGGGGGACTAAGTGTGTGTGTTTAATGCTGGGGGACTAAGTGTGTTTAATGCTGGGGGACTAAGTGTGTTTAATGCTGGGGGACTAAGTGTGTGTGTTTAATGCTGGGGGACTAAGTGGGGGTGTGTGTTTAATGCTGGGGGACTAAGTGTGTTTAATGCTGGGGGACTAAGTGTGTTTAATGCTGGGGGACTAAGTGTGTTTAATGCTGGGGGACTAAGTGTGTTTAATGCTGGGGGACTAAGTGTGTTTAATGCTGGGGGACTAAGTGTGTGTGTTTAATGCTGGGGGACTAAGTTTAATGCTGGGGGACTAATGTGTTTAATGCTGGGGGACTAAGTGTGTTTAATGCTGGGGGACTAAGTGTGTGTGTTTAATGCTGGGGGACTAAGTGTGTTTAATGCTGGGGGACTAAGTGTGTGTGTTTAATGCTGGGGGACTAAGTGTGTGTGTGTTTAATGCTGGGGGACTAAGTGTGTTTAATGCTGGGGGACTAAGTGTGTGTGTTTAATGCTGGGGGACTAAGTGTGTTTAATGCTGGGGGACTAAGTGTGTTTAATGCTGGGGGACTAATGTGTTTAATGCTGGGGGACTAAGTGTGTGTTTAATGCTGGGGGACTAAGTGTGTTTAATGCTGGGGGACTAAGTGTGTTTAATGCTGGGGGGACTAAGTGTGTGTGTTTAATGCTGGGGGACTAAGTGTGTGTGTTTAATGCTGGGGGACTAAGTGTGTTTAATGCTGGGGACTAAGTGTGTGTGTTTAATGCTGGGGGACTAAGTGTGTTTAATGCTGGGGGACTAAGTGTGTGTGTTTAATGCTGGGGGACTAAGTGTGTGTGTGTTTAATGCTGGGGGACTAAGTGTGTGTGTTTAATGCTGGGGGACTAAGTGTGTGTTTAATGCTGGGGGACTAAGTGTGTGTGTTTAATGCTGGGGGTGTGTGTTTAATGCTGGGGGACTAAGTGTGTGTGTTTAATGCTGGGGGACTAAGTGTGTTTAATGCTGGGGGACTAAGTGTGTGTGTTTAATGCTGGGGGACTAAGTGTGTGTTTAATGCTGGGGGACTAAGTGTGTTTAATGCTGGGGGACTAAGTGTGTGTGTTTAATGCTGGGGGACTAAGTGTGTTTAATGCTGGGGGACTAAGTGTGTTTAATGCTGGGGGACTAAGTGTGTGTGTTTAATGCTGGGGGACTAAGTGTGTGTGTTTAATGCTGGGGGACTAAGTGTGTGTTTAATGCTGGGGGACTAAGTGTGTTTAATGCTGGGGGACTAAGTGTGTGTGTTTAATGCTGGGGGACTAAGTGTGTGTGTTTAATGCTGGGGGACTAAGTGTGTTTAATGCTGGGGGACTAAGTGTGTGTTTAATGCTGGGGGACTAAGTGTGTGTGTGTTTAATGCTGGGGACTAAGTGTGTTTAATGCTGGGGGACTAAGTGTGTGTTTAATGCTGGGGGACTAAGTGTGTGTTTAATGCTGGGGGACTGTGTGTTTAATGCTGGGGACTGGGGGACTAAGTGTGTTTAATGCTGGGGGACTAAGTGTGTGTGTTTAATGCTGGGGACTAAGTGTGTGTTTAATGCTGGGGGACTAATGCTGGGGGTGTGTTTAATGCTGGGGGACTAAGTGTGTGTGTTTAATGCTGGGGGACTAAGTGTGTGTGTTTAATGCTGGGGGACTAAGTGTGTTTAATGCTGGGGGACTAAGTGTGTGTGTTTAATGCTGGGGGACTAAGTGTGTTTAATGCTGGGGGACTAAGTGTGTTTAATGCTGGGGGAGTGTGTGTTTAAGTGTGTGTGTTTAATGCTGGGGGACTAAGTGTGTGTTTAATGCTGGGGGACTAAGTGTGTGTGTTTAATGCTGGGGGACTAAGTGTGTGTGTTTAATGCTGGGGGACTAAGTGTGTTTAATGCTGGGGGACTAAGTGTGTGTGTTTAATGCTGGGGGACTAAGTGTGTGTGTTTAATGCTGGGGGTGTGTGTTTAATGCTGGGGACTAAGTGTGTGTTTAATGCTGGGGGACTAAGTGTGTTTAATGCTGGGGGACTAAGTGTGTGTTTAATGCTGGGGGACTAAGTGTGTGTTTAATGCTGGGGGACTAAGTGTGTGTTTAATGCTGGGGGGACTAAGTGTGTTTAATGCTGGGGGACTAAGTGTGTTTAATGCTGGGGGACTAAGTGTGTTTAATGCTGGGGGACTAAGTGTGTGTGTTTAATGCTGGGGGACTAAGTGTGTGTGTTTAATGCTGGGGGACTAAGTATGTGTGTGTTTAATGCTGGGGGACTAAGTGTGTTTAATGCTTAAGTGTGTTTAATGCTGGGGGACTAAGTGTGTGTTTAATGCTGGGGGACTAAGTGTGTGTGTTTAATGCTGGGGGACTAAGTGTGTGTGTTTAATGCTGGGGGGACTAAGTGTGTTTAATGTGACTAAGTGTGTGTGTTTAATGCTGGGGGACTAAGTGTGTTTAATGCTGGGGGACTAAGTGTGTGTTTAATGCTGGGGGACTAAGTGTGTGTGTTTAATGCTGGGGGACTAAGTGTGTTTAATGCTGGGGGACTAAGTGTGTTTAATGCTGGGGGCTAAGTGTGTTTAATGCTGGGTGTGTGTTTAATGCTGGGGGACTAAGTGTGTTTAATGCTGGGGGACTAAGTGTGTGTGTTTAATGCTGGGGGACTAAGTGTGTTTAATGCTGGGGGACTAAGTGTGTGTGTTTAATGCTGGGGGACTAAGTGTGTTTAATGCTGGGGGACTAAGTGTGTTTAATGCTGGGGGGGACTAAGTGTGTGTGTTTAATGCTGGGGGACTAAGTGTGTTTAATGCTGGGGGACTAAGTGTGTTTAATGCTGGGGGACTAAGTGTGTTTAATGCTGGGGGACTAAGTGTGTGTGTTTAATGCTGGGGGACTAAGTGTGTTTAATGGGGGACTAAGTGTGTGTGTTTAATGCTGGGGGACTAAGTGTGTTTAATGCTGGGGGACTAAGTGTGTGTGTTTAATGCTGGGGGACTAAGTGTGTTTAATGCTGGGGGACTAAGTGTGTTTAATGCTGGGGGACTAAGTGTGTTTAATGCTGGGGGACTAAGTGTGTTTAATGCTGGGGGACTAAGTGTGTTTAATGCTGGGGGACTAAGTGTGTTTAATGCTGGGGGACTAAGTGTGTTTAATGCTGGGGGACTAAGTGTGTTTAATGCTGGGGGACTAAGTGTGTGTGTTTAATGCTGGGGGACTAAGTGTGTTTAATGCTGGGGGACTAAGTGTGTGTTTAATGCTGGGGGACTAAGTGTGTTTAATGTGTTTAATGCTGGGGGACTAAGTGTGTTTAATGCTGGGGGACTAAGTGTGTTTAATGCTGGGGGACTAAGTGTGTGTTTAATGCTGGGGGACTAAGTGTGTGTGTGTTTAATGCTGGGGGACTAAGTGTGTGTGTTTAATGCTGGGGGACTAAGTGTGTGTTTAATGCTGGGGGACTAAGTGTGTTTAATGCTGGGGGACTAAGTGTGTTTAATGCTGGGGGACTAAGTGTGTGTGTTTAATGCTGGGGGACTAAGTGTGTGTTTAATGCTGGGGGACTAAGTGTGTGTGTTTAATGCTGGGGGACTAAGTGTGTGTGTTTAATGCTGGGGGACTAAGTGTGTGTGTTTAATGCTGGGGGACTAAGTGTGTGTGTTTAATGCTGGGGGACTAAGTGTGTTTAATGCTGGGGGACTAAGTGTGTTTAATGCTGGGGGACTAGTGTGTGTGTTTAATGCTGGTGTGTGTTTAATGCTGGGGGACTAAGTGTGTGTGTTTAATGCTGGGGGACTAAGTGTGTGTGTTTAATGCTGGGGGACTAAGTGTGTGTTTAATGCTGGGGGACTAAGTGTGTGTGTTTAATGCTGGGGGACTAAGTGTGTTTAATGTGTGTTTAATGCTGGGGGACTAAGTGTGTTTAATGCTGGGGGACTAAGTGTGTTTAATGCTGGGGGACTAAGTGTGTGTTTAATGCTGGGGGACTAAGTGTGTGTTTAATGCTGGGGGACTAAGTGTGTGTGTTTAATGCTGGGGGACTAAGTGTGTTTAATGCTGGGGGGACTAAGTGTGTGTGTTTAATGCTGGGGGACTAAGTGTGTTTAATGCTGGGGGACTAAGTGTGTTTAATGCTGGGGGACTAAGTGTGTTTAATGCTGGGGGACTAATGTGTGTGTTTAATGCTGGGGGACTAAGTGTGTTTAATGCTGGGGGACTAAGTGTGTGTGTTTAATGCTGGGGGACTAAGTGTGTGTGTTTAATGCTGGGGGACTAAGTGTGTTTAATGCTGGGGGACTAAGTGTGTGTGTTTAATGCTGGGGGACTAAGTGTGTTTAATGCTGGGGGACTAAGTGTGTTTAATGCTGGGGGACTAAGTGTGTTTAATGCTGGGGGACTAAGTGTGTGTGTTTAATGCTGGGGGGCTAAGTGTGTTTAATGCTGGGGGACTAAGTGTGTTTAATGCTGGGGGCTAAGTGTGTGTTTAATGCTGGGGGGACTAAGTGTGTGTGTTTAATGCTGGGGGACTAAGTGTGTTTAATGCTGGGGGACTAAGTGTGTGTTTAATGCTGGGGGACTAAGTGTGTGTGTTTAATGCTGGGGGACTAAGTGTGTTTAATGCTGGGGGACTAAGTGTGTGTGTTTAATGCTGGGGGACTAAGTGTGTGTGTTTAATGCTGGGGGACTAAGTGTGTTTAATGCTGGGGGACTAAGTGTGTTTAATGCTGGGGGACTAAGTGTGTTTAATGCTGGGGGACTAAGTGTGTTTAATGCTGGGGACTAAGTGTGTTTAATGCTGGGGGACTAAGTGTGTTTAATGCTGGGGACTAAGTGTGTGTGTTTAATGCTGGGGGACTAAGTGTGTTTAATGCTGGGGACTAAGTGTGTTTAATGCTGGGGGACTAAGTGTGTTTAATGCTGGGGGACTAAGTGTGTGTGTTTAATGCTGGGGGACTAAGTGTGTGTGTTTAATGCTGGGGGACTAAGTGTGTTTAATGCTGGGGGGACTAAGTGTGTGTGTTTAATGCTGGGGGGACTAAGTGTGTGTGTTTAATGCTGGGGGACTAAGTGTGTGTGTTTAATGCTGGGGGCTAAGTGTGTTTAATGCTGGGGGACTAAGTGTGTGTGTTTAATGCTGGGGGACTAAGTGTGTGTGTTTAATGCTGGGGGACTAATGTGGGGGTGTGTGTTTAATGCTGGGGGACTAAGTGTGTGTGTTTGATATTGGGGGACTAAGTGTGTTTAATGCTGGGGGACTAAGTGTGTTTAATGCTGGGGGGACTAAGTGTGTTTAATGCTGGGGGACTAAGTGTGTGTGTTTAATGCTGGGGGACTAAGTGTGTTTAATGCTGGGGGACTAAGTGTGTGTGTTTAATGCTGGGGACTAAGTGTGTGTGTTTAATGCTGGGGGACTAAGTGTGTGTGTTTAATGCTGGGGGGACTAAGTGTGTTTAATGCTGGGGGACTAAGTGTGTGTGTTTAATGCTGGGGGGACTAAGTGTGTGTGTTTAATGCTGGGGGACTAAGTGTGAGTGTTTAATGCTGGGGGACTAAGTGTGTGTGTTTGATATTGGGGGACTAAGTGTGTGTGTTTAATATTGGGGGACTAAGTGTGTGTGTGTCTCTGCAGTTGGCTGCTGGGGCGACGTCCAGAGTTCACCGATCCTAAAGTCGTGGCCCAGGGAGAGGGCAGAGAAGGTAGGCTGTGTGTCTGTGTGTGGTAGAGAAGGTAGGCTGTGTTTCTGTGTGTGGTAGAGAAGGTAGGCTGTGTTTCTGTGTGTGGTAGAGAAGGTAGGCTGTGTTTCTGGTAGAGAAGGCTGTGTGTCTGTGTGCGGTAGAGAAGGTAGGCTGTGTTTCTGGTAGAGAAGGTAGGCTGTGTTTCTGGTAGAGAAGGCTGTGTGTCTGTGTGCGGTAGAGAAGGTAGGCTGTGTGCGGTAGAGAAGGTAGGCTGTGTTTCTGTGTGCGGTAGAGAAGGTAGGCTGTGTTTCTGTGTGTGGTAGAGAAGGTAGGCTGTGTTTCTGTGTGTGGTAGAGAAGGTAGGCTGTGTTTCTGTGTGTGGTAGAGAAGGTAGGCTGTGTTTCTGTGTGTGGTAGAGAAGGTAGGCTGTGTTTCTGTGTGTGGTAGAGAAGGTAGGCTGTGTTTCTGTGTGTGGTAGAGAAGGTAGGCTGTGTTTCTGGTAGAGAAGGTAGGCTGTGTTTCTGTGTGTGGTAGAGAAGGTAGGCTGTGTTTCTGTGTGTGGTAGAGAAGGTAGGCTGTGTTTCTGTGTGTGGTAGAGAAGGTAGGCTGTGTTTCTGTGTGTGGTAGAGAAGGTAGGCTGTGTTTCTGTGTGTGGTAGAGAAGGTAGGCTCTGTTTCTGTGTGTGGCAGAGAAGGTAGGCTGTGTTTCTGGTAGAGAAGGTAGGCTGTGTTTCTGGTAGAGAAGGTAGGCTGTGTTTCTGTGTGTGGCAGAGAAGGTAGGCTGTGTTTCTGGTAGAGAAGGTAGGCTGTGTTTCTGGTAGAGAAGGTAGGCTGTGTTTATGTGTGTGGCAGAGAAGGTAGGCTCTGTTTCTGTGTGTGGTAGAGAAGGTAGGCTGTGTTTCTGGTAGAGAAGGTAGGCTGTGTTTCTGTGTGTGGTAGAGAAGGTAGGCTGTGTTTCTGTGTGTGGTAGAGAAGGTAGGCTGTGTTTCTGGTAGAGAAGGTAGGCTGTGTTTCTGGTAGAGAAGGTAGGCTGTGTGTCTGTGTGCGGTAGAGAAGGTAGGCTGTGTTTCTGTGTGTGGTAGAGAAGGTAGGCTGTGTTTCTGGTAGAGAAGGTAGGCTGTGTTTCTGGTAGAGAAGGTAGGCTGTGTTTCTGGTAGAGAAGGTAGGCTGTGTTTCTGGTAGATTTCTGCCGGGATTCATTCAAAGACGTGTTGTTTCAGTTTCCATATTGTATATATATTATATTATAATATATTCAGTTTGCCCTAAACATTCGTAGATCCATTTCATGGTAAAACGCTGTGCAGGTCGACTGAAGCATAAATCCCTTTTTAAAAAAGCACATTGTAAAGTTGGTAGGGTCTTTAAATGTATCCTGGTGTCTTCTCACTACCATGTGTGTCTCTCTCTCTCCCTCCTGTGTGTCTCTCTCTCTCCCTCCTGTGTGTCTCTCTCTCCCTCCTATGTGTCTCTCTCTCTCCCTCCTGTGTGTCCCTCTCTCCCTCCTGTGTGTCCCTCTCTCCCTCCTGTGTGTCTCTCTCTCTCCCTCCTGTGTGTCTCTCCCTCCTGTGTGTCTCTCTCTCCCTCCTGTGTGTCTCTCTCCCTCCTGTGTCTCTCTCTCCCTCCTGTGTCTCTCTCTCCCTCCTGTGTGTCTCTCTCTCTCTCTCCCTCCTGTGTGTCTCTCCCTCCTGTGTGTCTCTCCCTCTCTCCGTCCTGTGTGTCTCTCCGTCCTGTGTGTCTCTCCCTCCTGTGTGTCTCTCTCTCTCTCCCTCCTGTGTGTCTCTCCCTCCTGTGTGTCTCTCCCTCCTGTGTCTCTCTCTCTCTCTCCCTCCTGTGTGTCTCTCCCTCCTGTGTCTCTCCGTCTCTCCCTCCTGTGTGTCTTTCCCTCCTGTGTGTCTCTCCCTCCTGTGTGTCTCTCCGTCTCTCCCTCCTGTGTGTCTCTCCCTCCTGTGTGTCTCTCCCTCCTGTGTGTCTCTCCCTCCTGTGTGTCTCTCCCTCCTGTGTGTCTCTCCGTCTGTCTCAGTGACCAGGGTCCGTTCTCAGGGTTTCGTCTCCCTCTCCTTCCACATTGTGACTAAAGACATGAAGAGACTGGGTTACGACACCACACCTTCCGAGACCTCACACACACACACTGCTACTGCAGGCATCGGACCGGGAGACCAGCCCTACAGCACGTGATGGAAACACACACACACACACTGCTACTGCAGGCATCGGACCGGGAGGCCAGCCCTACAGCACGTGATGGAAACACACACACACACACACACACACTGCTGCTGCAGGCATCGGACCGGGAGACCAGCCCTACAGCACGTGATGGAAACACACACACACACAGGGACCAGAGACAACACCATCTCCCTCCCTGACCCCTGTGTGTGGTCCCATCAGTAGCACACACACACAGGGACCAGAGACAACACCATCTCCCTCCCTGACCCCTGTGTGTGGTCCCATCAGTAGACACACACACACACAGGGACCAGAGACAACACCATCTCCCTCCCTGACCCCTGTGTGTGGTCCCATCAGTAGCAGCTGGATACTGTAGGTGTTGGTGATGTCTGGTCTCTCGCCTCGAGGAAGAGAGGAGCTTCTTACCCCCCCCCACTTCCATTCAGACTGATCCAGGACCTGCTGATCCCCTCTATAATAAGGCTGGTTTAAAGACAGACTGATCCAGGACCTGCTCCTCCCCTCTATAATAAGGCTGGTTTAAAGACAGACTGATCCAGGACCTGCTCCTCCCCTCTATAATAAGGCTGGTTTAAAGACAGACTGATCCAGGACCTGCTCCTCCCCTCTATAATAAGGCTGGTTTAAAGACAGACTGATCCAGGACCTGCTCCTCCCCTCTATAATAAGGCTGGTTTAAAGACTTCAGACTGATCCAGGACCTGCTCCTCCCCTCTATAATAAGGCTGGTTTAAAGACTTCAGACTGATCCAGGACCTGCTCCTCCCCTCTATAATAAGGCTGGTTTAAAGACAGACTGATCCAGGACCTGCTCCTCCCCTCTATAATAAGGCTGGTTTAAAGACATCAGACTGATCCAGGACCTGCTGATCCCCTCTATAATAAGGCTGGTTTAAAGACATCAGACTGATCCAGGACCCGCTGATCCCTCTATAATAATCTATCTGGCCGGGGGGGGTGACATTAATTTAAACCAGGACTCTGTTGAGCAGCGAGCTGGACAGCCACCCAACCTCCAAAAAAACCAACAACATTGGCCTAGCTTATGCCGGTTATCGCTTGATCTGATGTGTTCTGTGTTGTCATTTTTGGACTGATAATAAAATGTACCGTGTTTCATGAACAAGGTGTTGTGTACGTCTCTACGACCTCTGTTTCAGTTACAGTAGAAGGTGAGAGGGGACGACCAGAAACCCCAAATGTACCGTGTTTCATGAACAAGGTGTTGTGTACGTCTCCTCAGTTACAGTAGAAGGTGAGAGGGACACCAGAAACCCCAAAATGTACCTGTTTCATGAACAAGGTGTTGTGTACGTCTCCTCTGTTTCCGTTACAGTAGAAGGTGAGAGGGGACGACCAGAAACCCCAAAATGTACCGTGTTTCATGAACAAGGTGTTGTGTACGTCTCTACGACCTCTGTTTCAGTTACAGTAGAAGGTGAGAGGGGACGACCAGAAACCCCAAAATGTACCGTGTTTCATGAACAAGGTGTTGTACGTCTCCTCTGTTTCCGTTACAGTAGAAGGTGAGAGGGGACGACCAGAAACCCCAAATGTACCGTGTTTCATGAACAAGGTGTTGTGTACGCCTCTCCTCAGTTACAGTAGAAGGTGAGAGGGACGACCAGAAACCCCAAAATGTACCGTGTTTCATGAACAAGGTGTTGTGTACGTCTCTACGACCTCTGTTTCCGTTACAGAAGAAGGTGAGAGGGGACGACCAGAAACCCCAAATGTACCGTGTTTCATGAACAAGGTGTTGTGTACGTCTCCTCTGTTTCCGTTACAGTAGAAGGTGAGAGGGGACGACCAGAAACCCCAAAATGTACCGTGTTTCATGAACAAGGTGTTGTGTACGTCTCTACGACCTGTTTCAGTTACAGTAGAAGGTGAGAGGGGACGACCAGAAACCCCAAAATGTACCGTGTTTCATGAACAAGGTGTTGTGTACGTCTCCTCTGTTTCAGTTACAGTAGAAGGTGAGAGGGGACGACCAGAAACCCCAAAATGTACCGTGTTTCATGAACAAGGTGTTGTGTACGTCTCTACGACCTCTGTTTCAGTTACAGTAGAAGGTGAGAGGGGACGACCAGAAACCCCAAATGTACCGTGTTTCATGAACAAGGTGTTGTGTACGTCTCTACGACCTCTGTTTCGTTACAGTAGAAGGTGAGAGGGGACGACCAGAAACCCAAAATGTACCGTGTTTCATGAACAAGGTGTTGTGTACGTCTCCTCTGTTTCCGTTACAGAAGAAGGTGAGAGGGGACGACCAGAAACCCCAAAATGTACCGTGTTTCATGAACAAGGTGTTGTGTACGTCTCCTCAGTTACAGTAGAAGGTGAGAGGGGACGACCAGAAACCCCAAAATGTACCGTGTTTCATGAACAAGGTGTTGTGTACGTCTCCTCTGTTTCCGTTACAGTAGAAGGTGAGAGGGGACGACCAGAAACCCCAAAATGTACCGTGTTTCATGAACAAGGTGTTGTGTACGTCTCTACGACCTCTGTTTCAGTTACAGTAGAAGGTGAGAGGGGACGACCAGAAACCCCAAAATGTACCGTGTTTCATGAACAAGGTGTTGTGTACGTCTCCTCTGTTTCCGTTACAGTAGAAGGTGAGAGGGGACGACCAGAAACCCCAAATGTACCGTGTTTCATGAACAAGGTGTTGTGTACGTCTCCTCAGTTACAGTAGAAGGTGAGAGGGGACGACCAGAAACCCCAAAATGTACCGTGTTTCATGAACAAGGTGTTGTGTACGTCTCTACGACCTCTGTTTCCGTTACAGAAGAAGGTGAGAGGGGACGACCAGAAACCCCAAATGTACCGTGTTTCATGAACAAGGTGTTGTGTACGTCTCCTCTGTTTCCGTTACAGTAGAAGGTGAGAGGGGACGACCAGAAACCCAAAATGTACCGTGTTTCATGAACAAGGTGTTGTGTACGTCTCTACGACCTGTTTCAGTTACAGTAGAAGGTGAGAGGGGACGACCAGAAACCCCAAAATGTACCGTGTTTCATGAACAAGGTGTTGTGTACGTCTCCTCTGTTTCCGTTACAGTAGAAGGTGAGAGGGGACGACCAGAAACCCCAAAATGTACCGTGTTTCATGAACAAGGTGTTGTGTACGTCTCTACGACCTCTGTTTCAGTTACAGTAGAAGGTGAGAGGGGACGACCAGAAACCCCAAATGTACCGTGTTTCATGAACAAGGTGTTGTGTACGTCTCTACGACCTCTGTTTCCGTTACAGTAGAAGGTGAGAGGGGACGACCAGAAACCCCAAATGTACCGTGTTTCATGAACAAGGTGTTGTGTACGTCTCCTCTGTTTCAGTTACAGTAGAAGGTGAGAGGGGACGACCAGAAACCCCAAAATGTACCGTGTTTCATGAACAAGGTGTTGTGTACGTCTTCTCTGTTTCCGTTACAGTAGAAGGTGAGAGGGGACGACCAGAAACCCAAAATGTACCGTGTTTCATGAACAAGGTGTTGTGTACGTCTCCTCTGTTTCAGTTACAGTAGAAGGTGAGAGGGGACGACCAGAAACCCCAAAATGTACCGTGTTTCATGAACAAGGTGTTGTGTTTCTTCTCTGTTTCCGTTACAGTAGAAGGTGAGAGGGGACGACCAGAAACCCAAAATGTACCGTGTTTCATGAACAAGGTGTTGTGTACGTCTCCTCAGTTACAGTAGAAGGTGAGAGGGGACGACCAGAAACCCAAAATGTACCGTGTTTCATGAACAAGGTGTTGTGTACGTCTCCTCTGTTTCCGTTACAGTAGAAGGTGAGAGGGGACGACCAGAAACCCAAAATGTACCGTGTTTCATGAACAAGGTGTTGTGTACGTCTCCTCTGTTTCCGTTACAGTAGAAGGTGAGAGGGGACGACCAGAAACCCAAAATGTACCGTGTTTCATGAACAAGGTGTTGTGTACGTCTCTACGACCTCTGTTTCCGTTACAGTAGAAGGTGAGAGGGGACGACCAGAAACCCAAAATGTACCGTGTTTCATGAACAAGGTGTTGTGTACGTCTCCTCTGTTTCAGTTACAGAAGAAGGTGAGAGGGGACGACCAGAAACCCAAAATGTACCGTGTTTCATGAACAAGGTGTTGTGTACGTCTCCTCTGTTTCAGTTACAGTAGAAGGTGAGAGGGGACGACCAGAAACCCCAAAATGTACCGTGTTTCATGAACAAGGTGTTGTGTACGTCTCCTCTGTTTCAGTTACAGAAGAAGGTGAGAGGGGACGACCAGAAACCCAAAATGTACCGTGTTTCATGAACAAGGTGTTGTGTACGTCTCTACGACCTCTGTTTCCGTTACAGAAGAAGGTGAGAGGGGACGACCAGAAACCCCAAATGTACCGTGTATCATGAACAAGGTGTTGTGTACGTCTCTACGACCTCTGTTTCCGTTACAGAAGAAGGTGAGAGGGGACGACCAGAAACCCCAAAATGTACCGTGTATCATGAACAAGGTGTTGTGTACGTCTCTACGACCTGTTTCAGTTACAGTAGAAGGTGAGAGGGGACGACCAGAAACCCCAAATGTACCGTGTTTCATGAACAAGGTGTTGTGTACGTCTCCTCAGTTACAGTAGAAGGTGAGAGGGGAAGACCAGAAACCCAAAATGTACCGTGTATCATGAACAAGGTGTTGTGTACGTCTCCTCTGTTTCCGTTACAGTAGAAGGTGAGAGGGGACGACCAGAAACCCAAAATGTACCGCGTTTCATGAACAAGGTGTTGTGTATGTCTCTACGACCTCTGTTTCCGTTACAGAAGAAGGTGAGAGGGGACGACCAGAAACCCCAAATGTACCGTGTTTCATGAACAAGGTGTTGTGTACGTCTCCTCAGTTACAGTAGAAGGTGAGAGGGGACGACCAGAAACCCCAAAATGTACCGTGTTTCATGAACAAGGTGTTGTGTACGTCTCCTCTGTTTCCGTTACAGTAGAAGGTGAGAGGGGACGACCAGAAACCCAAAATGTACCGTGTTTCATGAACAAGGTGTTGTGTACGTCTCTACGACCTCTGTTTCCGTTACAGTAGAAGGTGAGAGGGGACGACCAGAAACCCAAAATGTACCGTGTTTCATGAACAAGGTGTTGTGTACGTCTCCTCTGTTTCAGTTACAGTAGAAGGTGAGAGGGGACGACCAGAAACCCCAAAATGTACCGTGTTTCATGAACAAGGTGTTGTGTACGTCTTCTCTGTTTCCGTTACAGTAGAAGGTGAGAGGGGACGACCAGAAACCCAAAATGTACCGTGTTTCATGAACAAGGTGTTGTGTACGTCTCCTCAGTTACAGTAGAAGGTGAGAGGGGACGACCAGAAACCCAAAATGTACCGTGTTTCATGAACAAGGTGTTGTGTACGTCTCCTCTGTTTCCGTTACAGTAGAAGGTGAGAGGGGACGACCAGAAACCCCAAAATGTACCGTGTTTCATGAACAAGGTGTTGTGTACGTCTCCTCTGTTTCCGTTACAGTAGAAGGTGAGAGGGGACGACCAGAAACCCAAAATGTACCGTGTTTCATGAACAAGGTGTTGTGTACGTCTCTACGACCTCTGTTTCCGTTACAGTAGAAGGTGAGAGGGGACGACCAGAAACCCAAAATGTACCGTGTTTCATGAACAAGGTGTTGTGTACGTCTCCTCTGTTTCCGTTACAGTAGAAGGTGAGAGGGGACGACCAGAAACCCAAAATGTACCGTGTTTCATGAACAAGGTGTTGTGTACGTCTCCTCAGTTACAGTAGAAGGTGAGAGGGGACGACCAGAAACCCCAAAATGTACCGTGTTTCATGAACAAGGTGTTGTGTACGTCTCCTCTGTTTCAGTTACAGAAGAAGGTGAGAGGGGACGACCAGAAACCCAAAATGTACCGTGTTTCATGAACAAGGTGTTGTGTACGTCTCTACGACCTCTGTTTCCGTTACAGAAGAAGGTGAGAGGGGACGACCAGAAACCCCAAATGTACCGTGTATCATGAACAAGGTGTTGTGTACGTCTCTACGACCTCTGTTTCCGTTACAGAAGAAGGTGAGAGGGGACGACCAGAAACCCCAAAATGTACCGTGTATCATGAACAAGGTGTTGTGTACGTCTCTACGACCTGTTTCAGTTACAGTAGAAGGTGAGAGGGGACGACCAGAAACCCCAAATGTACCGTGTTTCATGAACAAGGTGTTGTGTACGTCTCCTCAGTTACAGTAGAAGGTGAGAGGGGAAGACCAGAAACCCAAAATGTACCGTGTATCATGAACAAGGTGTTGTGTACGTCTCCTCTGTTTCCGTTACAGTAGAAGGTGAGAGGGGACGACCAGAAACCCAAAATGTACCGCGTTTCATGAACAAGGTGTTGTGTATGTCTCTACGACCTCTGTTTCCGTTACAGAAGAAGGTGAGAGGGGACGACCAGAAACCCCAAATGTACCGTGTTTCATGAACAAGGTGTTGTGTACGTCTCCTCAGTTACAGTAGAAGGTGAGAGGGGACGACCAGAAACCCCAAAATGTACCGTGTTTCATGAACAAGGTGTTGTGTACGTCTCCTCTGTTTCCGTTACAGTAGAAGGTGAGAGGGGACGACCAGAAACCCAAAATGTACCGTGTTTCATGAACAAGGTGTTGTGTACGTCTCTACGACCTCTGTTTCCGTTACAGTAGAAGGTGAGAGGGGACGACCAGAAACCCCAAAATGTACCGTGTTTCATGAACAAGGTGTTGTGTACGTCTCTACGACCTCTGTTTCCGTTACAGTAGAAGGTGAGAGGGGACGACCAGAAACCCCAAAATGTACCGTGTTTCATGAACAAGGTGTTGTGTACGTCTCCTCAGTTACAGTAGAAGGTGAGGGGACGACCAGAAACCCAAAATGTACCGTGTTTCATGAACAAGGTGTTGTGTACGTCTCCTCTGTTTCAGTTACAGTAGAAGGTGAGAGGGGACGACCAGAAACCCAAAATATACCGTGTTTCATGAACAAGGTGTTGTGTACGTCTCTACGACCTGTTTCCGTTACAGTAGAAGGTGAGAGGGGACGACCAGAAACCCAAAATGTACCGTGTATCATGAACAAGGTGTTGTGTACGTCTCTACGACCTGTTTCCGTTACAGTAGAAGGTGAGAGGGGACGACCAGAAACCCAAAATGTACCGTGTATCATGAACAAGGTGTTGTGTACGTCTCTACGACCTGTTTCCGTTACAGTAGAAGGTGAGAGGGGACGACCAGTCGCGGGTCACAGACCCAAATGCAACGGGAAAACCGTTTTAACTCTAGCAACTAAAACGGGACCTACCTGAATTTGTCCAATAGAAACGTTGATTTTTTTTCCCCGTTGCGGAACCTGATCCGGTTTTGGACTAAATGAATACACCCGTGGTTGTACTGTGTGTTTCCAGCCGCACATCAGTAACACACACACACACGAGAGAGAGAGAAACAGGCCACACACACACACATACAGACGAGCGAGAGAAACAGGCCACACACACGAGAGAGAGAGAGAGAAACAGGCCACACACACGAAAGAGAGAGAGAAACAGGCCACACACACGAAAGAGAGAGAGAAACAGGCCACACACGAGAGAAACAGGCCACACACACACGAGAGAGAGAAACAGGCCACACACACACACGAGAGAGAGAAACAGGCCACACACACGAGAGAGAGAAACAGGCCACACACACACACACGAGAGAGAGAAACAGGCCACACGCACACACGAGAGAGAGAAACAGGCCACACGCACACGAGAGAGAAAAACAGGCCACACGCACACGAGAGAGAGAAACAGGCCACACACACACACACGAGAGAGAGAAACAGGCCACACACACACACGAGAGAGAGAAACAGGCCACACACACACACGAGAGAGAGAAACAGGCCACACACACGAGAGAGAGAGAAACAGGCCACACACACGAGAGAGAGAGAAACAGGCCACACACACGAGAGAGAGAGAAAGAAACAGGCCACACACACACACGAGAGAGGGAGAGAGAGAGAGAAACAGGCCACACACACGAGAGAGAGAGAAACAGGCCACACACACACACGAGAGAGAGAAACAGGCCACACACACACGAGAGAGAGAGAAACAGGCCACACACACACGAGAGAGAGAGAAACAGGCCACACACAGCGAGAGAGAGAGAGAAACAGGCCACACACACGAGAGAGAGAAACAGGCCACACACACGAGAGAGAGAAACAGGCCACACACACGAGAGAGAGAAACAGGCCACACACACACGAGAGAGAGAAACAGGCCACACACACGAGAGAGAGAAACAGGCCACACACACGAGAGAGAGAAACAGGCCACACACACACGAGAGAGAGAAACAGGCCACACACACACGAGAGAGAGAAACAGGCCACACACACGAGAGAGAGAAACAGGCCACACACACACGAGAGAGAGAAACAGGCCACACACACGCGAGAGAGAGAAACAGGCCACACACACGAGAGAGAGAAACAGGCCACACACACGAGAGAGAGAAACAGGCCACACACACGAGAGAGAGAGAGAGAAACAGGCCACACACACACGAGAGAGAGAAACAGGCCACACACACGAGAGAGAGAAACAGGCCACACACACGAGAGAGAGAAACAGGCCACACACACGAGAGAGAGAAACAGGCCACACACACGAGAGAGAGAAACAGGCCACACACACGAGAGAGAGAAACAGGCCACACACACGAGAGAGAGAAACAGGCCACACACACGAGAGAGAGAGAGAGAAACAGGCCACACACACGAGAGAGAGAGAGAAACAGGCCACACACACACGAGAGAGAGAGAGAAACAGGCCACACACACGAGAGAGAGAAACAGGCCACAAACACACAAGAGAGAGAGAAACAGGCCACACACACACAAGAGAGAGAGAAACAGGCCACACACACACACAAGAGAGAGAGAAACAGGCCACACACACACACGAGAGAGAGAGAAAGAGAGAGACAGAGAGAGAAACAGGCCACACGGAGACGTCAGCGCTGAAAGTGATCCATTTTATTGTCCCATAGCAGCTCCAGGTGAAGCTGGTTTAGACTGGTGTTAATATACCCCCCCGATCCTATAAAAAACCCCCCAGGAAGAAATTACAGAATAAAAAGACCCACAATAATATGTTAGGATAATACAAAACAATATAAATTATATTACATTATTATAATGTCAAAACAGGTTAGCACACCATCCAGACACAAGCAGCTCCCAAGAAATATTACATGTGTAAATTAAAGACTAGAGTGAGAATAATACAAAATATAATTCTGAACATGGGGACGCTTTCAGACAGGAAGGAGTGTCATAGTGTTGTCTGTGAAGCCTAGTAACCAGACTGTTGTCTGTGAAGTCTAGTAACCAGACTGTTGTCTGTGAAGCCTAGTAACCAGACTGTTGTCTGTGAAGCCTAGTAACCAGACTGTTGTCTGTGAAGTCTAGTAACCAGACTGTTGTCTGTGAAGTCTAGTAACCAGACTGTTGTCTGTGAAGCCTAGTAACCAGACTGTTGTCTGTGAAGCCTAGTAACCAGACTGTTGTCTGTGAAGCCTAGTAACCAGACTGTTCTGTGAAGCCTAGTAACCAGACTGTTCTGTGAAGCCTAGTAACCAGACTGTTGTCTGTGAAGCCTAGTAACCAGACTGTTGTCTGTGAAGCCTAGTAACCAGACTGTTGTCTGTGAAGCCTAGTAACCAGACTGTTCTGTGAAGCCTAGTAACCAGACTGTTGTCTGTGAAGCCTAGTAACCTCACAGCACCAGACTGTTGTCTGTGAAGCCTAGTAACCTCACAGCACCAGACTGTTGTCTGTGAAGCCTAGTAACCAGACTGTTGTCTGTGAGGCCTAGTAACCTCACAGCACCAGACTTGTTGTCTGTGAAGCCTAGTAACCAGACTGTTGTCTGTGAGGCCTAGTAACCAGACTTGTTGTCTGTGAAGCCTAGTAACCAGACTTGTTGTCTGTGAAGCCTAGTAACCAGACTGTTGTCTGTGAGGCCTAGTAACCTCACAGCACCAGACTGTTGTCTGTGAAGCCTAGTAACCAGACTGTTGTCTGTGAGGCCTAGTAACCAGACTGTTGTCTGTGAGGCCTAGTAACCTCACAGCACCAGACTGTTGTCTGTGAAGCCTAGTAACCAGACTGTTGTCTGTGAGGCCTAGTAACCTCACAGCACCAGACTGTTGTCTGTGAAGCCTAGTAACCAGACTGTTGTCTGTGAGGCCTAGTAACCTCACAGCACCAGACTACACACAGACAGAACTGGGCATCATAGCATCAGAAGAGGAAGACCTGACAAAAACCACATTTTCAGCCGCTAACACAGAAGGAGCATTGTTACACTTTCCATTTTTAAAATCCATTTTAGTTTTTGTTGCAGAGAATCACTCAGGACCACAAAGGTTCTGAGCTGCCCCTCCCTGTGCCTGAGTAGAAAGGGCCCCCTGTCTGTCTCAGCTGTAATACCAGTCCAGGGGAGGGTACTAGGTAGAAAGGGCCCCCTGTCTGTCTCAGCTGTAATACCAGTCCAGGGGAGGGTACTAGGTAGAAAGGGCCCCCTGTCTGTCTCAGCTGTAATACCAGTCCAGGGGAGGGTACTAGGTAGAAAGGGCCCCCTGTCTGTCTCAGCTGTAATACCAGTCCAGGGGAGGGTACTAGGTAGAAAGGGCCCCCTGTCTGTAATACCAGTCCAGGGGAGGGTACTAGGTAGAAAGGGCCCCCTGTCTGTCTCAGCTGTAATACCAGTCCAGGGGAGGGTACTAGGTAGAAAGGGCCCCCTGTCTGTCTCAGCTGTAATACCAGTCCAGGGAGGGTACTAGGTAGAAAGGGCCCCCTGTCTGTAATACCAGTCCAGGGGAGGGTACTAGGTAGAAAGGGCCCCCTGTCTGTCTCAGCTGTAATACCAGTCCAGGGGAGGGTACTAGGTAGAAAGGGCCCCCTGTCTGTCTCAGCTGTAATACCAGTCCAGGGGAGGGTACTAGGTAGAAAGGGCCCCCTGTCTCAGCTGTAATACCAGTCCAGGGGAGGGTACTAGGTAGAAAGGGCCCCCTGGTCAGTTACACTAGGAGACAGATGGTTACAGACAGACAGGTTGTGTAGTCTAGGACAGGTCAGTTACACTAGGAGATAGGCGGTTACAGACAGGTTGTGTAGTCTGGGACAGGTCAGTTACACTAGGAGACAGATGGTGACAGACAGACAGGTCAGTTACACTAGGAGATAGATGTTACAGACAGACAGGTTGTGTAGTCTAGGACAGGTCAGTTACAGACAGGTTGTGTAGTCTAGGACAGGTCAGTTACACTAGGAGATAGATGGTTACAGACAGACAGGTTGTGTAGTCTAGGACAGATCAGTTACACTAGGAGATAGATGGTGACAGACAGACAGGTTGTGTAGTCTAGGACAGGTCAGTTACACTAGGAGATAGATGGTTACAGACAGACAGGTTGTGTTGTCTAGGACAGGTCAGTTACACTAGGAGATAGATGGTTACAGACAGACAGGTGGTGTAGTCTAGGACAGGTCAGTTACAGACAGGTTGTGTAGTCTAGGACAGGTCAGTTACACTAGGAGATAGATGGTTACAGACAGACAGGTTGTGTAGTCTAGGACAGGTCAGTTACACTAGGAGATAGATGGTTACAGACAGACAGGTTGTGTAGTCTAGGACAGGTCAGTTACACTAGGAGATAGATGGTTATAGACAGACAGGTTGTGTAGTCTGGGACAGGTCAGTTACAGACAGGTTGTGTAGTCTAGGACAGGTCAGTTACACTAGGAGATAGATGGTTACAGACAGACAGGTTGTGTAGTCTGGGACAGGTCAGTTACAGACAGACAGGTTGTGTAGTCTAGGACAGGTCAGTTACAGACAGACAGGTTGTGTAGTCTAGGACAGGTCAGTTACAGACAGACAGGTTGTGTAGTCTAGGACAGGTCAGTTACAGACAGACAGGTTGTGTAGTCTGGGACAGGTCAGTTACAGACAGACAGGTTGTGTAGTCTGGGACAGGTCAGTTACAGACAGACAGGTTGTGTAGTCTGGGACAGGTCAGTTACAGACAGACAGGTTGTGTAGTCTGGGACAGGTCAGTTACAGACAGACAGGTTGTGTAGTCTAGGACAGGTCAGTTACAGACAGACAGGTTGTGTAGTCTAGGACAGGTCAGTTACAGACAGACAGGTTGTGTAGTCTAGGACAGGTCAGTTACAGACAGACAGGTTGTGTAGTCTAGGACAGGTCAGTTACAGACAGACAGGTTGTGTAGTCTAGGACAGGTCAGTTACAGACAGACAGGTTGTGTAGTCTGGGACAGGTCAGTTACAGACAGACAGGTTGTGTAGTCTGGGACAGGTCAGTTACAGACAGACAGGTTGTGTAGTCTGGGACAGGTCAGTACAGACAGACAGACAGGTTGTGTAGTCTAGGACAGGTCAGTTACAGACAGACAGGTTGTGTAGTCTAGGACAGGTCATTACAGACAGACAGGTTGTGTAGTCTAGGACAGGTCAGTTACAGACAGACAGGTTGTGTAGTCTAGGACAGGTCAGTTACAGACAGACAGGTTGTGTAGTCTAGGACAGGTCAGTTACAGACAGACAGGTTGTGTAGTCTAGGACAGGTCAGTTACAGACAGACAGGTTGTGTAGTCTAGGACAGGTCAGTTACAGACAGACAGGTTGTGTAGTCTAGGACAGGTCAGTTACAGACAGGTTGTGTAGTCTAGGACAGGTCAGTTACAGACAGACAGGTTGTGTAGTTTGGGACAGGTCAGTTACAGACAGACAGGTTGTGTAGTCTAGGACAGGTCAGTTACAGACAGACAGGTTGTGTAGTCTAGGACAGGTCAGTTACAGACAGACAGGTTGTGTAGTCTAGGACAGGTCAGTTACAGACAGACAGGTTGTGTAGTCTAGGACAGGTCAGTTACAGACAGGTTGTGTAGTCTAGGACAGGTCAGTTACAGACAGACAGGTTGTGTAGTCTAGGACAGGTCAGTTACAGACAGACAGGTTGTGTAGTCTAGGACAGGTCAGTTACAGACAGACAGGTTGTGTAGTCTAGGACAGGTCAGTTACAGACAGACAGTGTAGTAGCAATATAAAGATGATTATAAGATGTGAGATTAAAGACCTGACGTTCATACTAATATTCAGCCCCGTTAACCACAGTCCTGGAGTCAGATGTTAACTCCTGTCTCTAAATGGAGGAGGTTAGGGCCCCGTTAACCACAGTCCTGGAGTCAGATGTTAACTCCTGTCTCTAAATGGAGGAGGTTAGGGCCCAGTTAACCACAGTCCTGGAGTCAGATGTTAACTCCTGTCTCTCTAAATGGAGGAGGTTAGGGCCCAGTTAACCACAGTCCTGGAGTCAGATGTTAACTCCTGTCTCTCTAAATGGAGGAGGTTAGGGTCCAGTTAACCACAGTCCTGGAGTCAGATGTTAACTCCTGTCTCTAAATGGAGGTTAGGGCCCAGTTAACCACAGTCCTGGAGTCAGATGTTAACTCCTGTCTCTCTAAATGGAGGAGGTTAGGGCCCAGTTAACCACAGTCCTGGAGTCAGATGTTAACTCCTGTCTCTAAATGGAGGAGGTTAGGGTCCAGTTAACCACAGTCCTGGAGTCAGATGTTAACTCCTGTCTCTAAATGGAGGAGGTTAGGGCCCCGTTAACCACAGTCCTGGAGTCAGATGTTAACTCCTGTCTCTAAATGGAGGAGGTTAGGGCCCAGTTAACCACAGTCCTGGAGTCAGATGTTAACTCCTGTCTCTAAATGGAGGAGGTTAGGGTCCAGTTAACCACAGTCCTGGAGTCAGATGTTAACTCCTGTCTCTAAATGGAGGAGGTTAGGGCCCTGTTAACCACAGTCCTGGAGTCAGATGTTAACTCCTGTCTCTCTAAATGGAGGAGGTTAGGGCCCAGTTAACCACAGTCCTGAGTCAGATGTTAACTCCTGTCTCTAAATGGAGGAGGTTAGGGCCCCGTTAACCACAGTCCTGGAGTCAGATGTTAACTCCTGTCTCTCTAAATGGAGGAGGTTAGGGCCCAGTTAACCACAGTCCTGGAGTCAGATGTTAACTCCTGTCTCTCTAAATGGAGGAGGTTAGGGCCCAGTTAACCACAGTCCTGGAGTCAGATGTTAACTCCTGTCTCTCTAAATGGAGGAGGTTAGGGCCCCGTTAACATCTGACTCCAGGACTGTGGTTAACTCCTGTCTCTAAATGGAGGAGGTTAGGGCCCAGTTAACCACAGTCCTGGAGTCAGATGTTAACTCCTGTCTCTAAATGGAGGAGGTTAGGCCCAGTTAACACAGTCCTGGAGTCAGATGTTAACTCCTGTCTCTAAATGGAGGAGGTTAGGGCCCAGTTAACCACAGTCCTGGAGTCAGATGTTAACTCCTGTCTCTCTAAATGGAGGAGGTTAGGGTCCAGTTAACCACAGTCCTGGAGTCAGATGTTAACTCCTGTCTCTAAATGGAGGTTAGGGCCCAGTTAACCACAGTCCTGGAGTCAGATGTTAACTCCTGTCTCTCTAAATGGAGGAGGTTAGGGCCCAGTTAACCACAGTCCTGGAGTCAGATGTTAACTCCTGTCTCTAAATGGAGGAGGTTAGGGTCCAGTTAACCACAGTCCTGGAGTCAGATGTTAACTCCTGTCTCTAAATGGAGGAGGTTAGGGCCCCGTTAACCACAGTCCTGGAGTCAGATGTTAACTCCTGTCTCTAAATGGAGGAGGTTAGGGCCCAGTTAACCACAGTCCTGGAGTCAGATGTTAACTCCTGTCTCTAAATGGAGGAGGTTAGGGTCCAGTTAACCACAGTCCTGGAGTCAGATGTTAACTCCTGTCTCTAAATGGAGGAGGTTAGGGCCCCGTTAACCACAGTCCTGGAGTCAGATGTTAACTCCTGTCTCTCT
This sequence comes from Oncorhynchus nerka, assembly GCF_034236695.1. NCBI lineage: Eukaryota > Metazoa > Chordata > Actinopteri > Salmoniformes > Salmonidae > Oncorhynchus > Oncorhynchus nerka. Next base: position 153,592 of record NW_027040198.1, on the reverse strand, counting down.
AAATGGAGGAGGTTAGGGCCCAGTTAACCACAGTCCTGGAGTCAGATGTTAACTCCTGTCTCTAAATGGAGGAGGTTAGGGCCCAGTTAACCACAGTCCTGGAGTCAGATGTTAACTCCTGTCTCTCTAAATGGAGGAGGTTAGGGCCCAGTTAACCACAGTCCTGGAGTCAGATGTTAACTCCTGTCTCTCTAAATGGAGGAGGTTAGGGCCCAGTTAACCACAGTCCTGGAGTCAGATGTTAACTCCTGTCTCTCTAAATGGAGGAGGTTAGGGCCCCGTTAACATCTGACTCCAGGACTGTGGTTAACTCCTGTCTCTAAATGGAGGAGGTTAGGGCCCAGTTAACCACAGTCCTGGAGTCAGATGTTAACTCCTGTCTCTAAATGGAGGAGGTTAGGGCCCAGTTAACCACAGTCCTGGAGTCAGATGTTAACTCCTGTCTCTAAATGGAGGAGGTTAGGGCCCAGTTAACCACAGTCCTGGAGTCAGATGTTAACTCCTGTCTCTCTAAATGGAGGAGGTTAGGGCCCAGTTAACCACAGTCCTGGAGTCAGATGTTAACTCCTGTCTCTCTAAATGGAGGAGGTTAGGGCCCAGTTAACCACAGTCCTGGAGTCAGATGTTAACTCCTGTCTCTCTAAATGGAGGAGGTTAGGGCCCAGTTAACCACAGTCCTGGAGTCAGATGTTAACTCCTGTCTCTCTAAATGGAGGAGGTTAGGGCCCCGTTAACCACAGTCCTGGAGTCAGATGTTAACTCCTGTCTCTAAATGGAGGAGGTTAGGGCCCAGTTAACCACAGTCCTGGAGTCAGATGTTAACTCCGGTCTCTAAATGGAGGAGGTTAGGGCCCAGTTAACCACAGTCCTGGAGTCAGATGTTAACTCCTGTCTCTCTAAATGGAGGAGGTTAGGGCCCAGTTAACCACAGTCCTGGAGTCAGATGTTAACTCCTGTCTCTAAATGGAGGAGGTTAGGGCCCCGTTAACCACAGTCCTGGAGTCAGATGTTAACTCCTGTCTCTCTAAATGGAGGAGGTTAGGGCCCCGTTAACCACAGTCCTGGAGTCAGATGTTAACTCCTGTCTCTAAATGGAGGAGGTTAGGGCCCAGTTAACCACAGTCCTGGAGTCAGATGTTAACTCCTGTCTCTAAATGGAGGAGGTTAGGGCCCAGTTAACCACAGTCCTGGAGTCAGATGTTAACTCCTGTCTCTAAATGGAGGAGGTTAGGGCCCAGTTAACCACAGTCCTGGAGTCAGATGTTAACTCCTGTCTCTAAATGGAGGAGGTTAGGGCCCCGTTAACCACAGTCCTGGAGTCAGATGTTAACTCCGGTCTCTAAATGGAGGAGGTTAGGGCCCAGTTAACCACAGTCCTGGAGTCAGATGTTAACTCCTGTCTCTCTAAATGGAGGAGGTTAGGGCCCAGTTAACCACAGTCCTGGAGTCAGATGTTAACTCCTGTCTCTAAATGGAGGAGGTTAGGGCCCCGTTAACCACAGTCCTGGAGTCAGATGTTAACTCCTGTCTCTAAATGGAGGAGGTTAGGGCCCAGTTAACCACAGTCCTGGAGTCAGATGTTAACTCCTGTCTCTAAATGGAGGAGGTTAGGGCCCCGTTAACCACAGTCCTGGAGTCAGATGTTAACTCCTGTCTCTCTAAATGGAGGTGGTTAGGGCCCAGTTAACCACAGTCCTGGAGTCAGATGTTAACTCCTGTCTCTAAATGGAGGTGGTTAGGGCCCAGTTAACCACAGTCCTGGAGTCAGATGTTAACTCCTGTCTCTAAATGGAGGAGGTTAGGGCCCAGTTAACCACAGTCCTGGAGTCAGATGTTAACTCCTGTCTCTCTAAATGGAGGAGGTTAGGGTCCAGTTAACCACAGTCCTGGAGTCAGATGTTAACTCCTGTCTCTAAATGGAGGAGGTTAGGGCCCAGTTAACCACAGTCCTGGAGTCAGATGTTAACTCCTGTCTCTCTAAATGGAGGAGGTTAGGGCCCCGTTAACCACAGTCCTGGAGTCAGATGTTAACTCCTGTCTCTAAATGGAGGAGGTTAGGGCCCAGTTAACCACAGTCCTGGAGTCAGATGTTAACTCCTGTCTCTAAATGGAGGAGGTTAGGGCCCAGTTAACCACAGTCCTGGAGTCAGATGTTAACTCCTGTCTCTCTAAATGGAGGAGGTTAGGGCCCCGTTAACCACAGTCCTGGAGTCAGATGTTAACTCCTGTCTCTAAATGGAGGAGGTTAGGGCCCAGTTAACCACAGTCCTGGAGTCAGATGTTAACTCCTGTCTCTAAATGGAGGAGGTTAGGGCCCAGTTAACCACAGTCCTGGAGTCAGATGTTAACTCCTGTCTCTAAATGGAGGAGGTTAGGGCCCCGTCAACCACAGTCCTGGAGTCAGATGTTAACTCCTGTCTCTAAATGGAGGAGGTTAGGGCCCAGTTAACCACAGTCCTGGAGTCAGATGTTAACTCCTGTCTCTCTAAATGGAGGAGGTTAGGGCCCAGTTAACCACAGTCCTGGAGTCAGATGTTAACTCCTGTCTCTCTAAATGGAGGAGGTTAGGGCCCAGTTAACCACAGTCCTGGAGTCAGATGTTAACTCCTGTCTCTAAATGGAGGAGGTTAGGGCCCAGTTAACCACAGTCCTGGAGTCAGATGTTAACTCCTGTCTCTAAATGGAGGAGGTTAGGGCCCCGTTAACCACAGTCCTGGAGTCAGATGTTAACTCCTGTCTCTAAATGGAGGAGGTTAGGGCCCAGTTAACCACAGTCCTGGAGTCAGATGTTAACTCCTGTCTCTAAATGGAGGAGGTTAGGGCCCAGTTAACCACAGTCCTGGAGTCAGATGTTAACTCCTGTCTCTAAATGGAGGAGGTTAGGGTCCAGTTAACCACAGTCCTGGAGTCAGATGTTAACTCCTGTCTCTAAATGGAGGAGGTTAGGGCCCAGTTAACCACAGTCCTGGAGTCAGATGTTAACTCCTGTCTCTCTAAATGGAGGAGGTTAGGGTCCAGTTAACCACAGTCCTGGAGTCAGATGTTAACTCCTGTCTCTAAATGGAGGAGGTTAGGGCCCCGTTAACCACAGTCCTGGAGTCAGTTGTTAACTCCTGTCTCTCTAAATGGTGGAGGTTAGGGCCCAGTTAACCACAGTCCTGGAGTCAGATGTTAACTCCTGTCTCTCTAAATGGAGGAGGTTAGGGCCCAGTTAACCACAGTCCTGGAGTCAGATGTTAACTCCTGTCTCTAAATGGAGGAGGTTAGGGTCCAGTTAACCACAGTCCTGGAGTCAGATGTTAACTCCTGTCTCTAAATGGAGGAGGTTAGGGCCCCGTTAACCACAGTCCTGGAGTCAGATGTTAACTCCTGTCTCTAAATGGAGGAGGTTAGGGCCCAGTTAACCACAGTCCTGGAGTCAGATGTTAACTCCTGTCTCTCTAAATGGAGGAGGTTAGGGCCCAGTTAACCACAGTCCTGGAGTCAGATGTTAACTCCTGTCTCTCTAAATGGTGGAGGTTAGGGCCCCGTTAACCACAGTCCTGGAGTCAGATGTTAACTCCTGTCTCTCTAAATGGTGGAGGTTAGGGCCCAGTTAACCACAGTCCTGGAGTCAGATGTTAACGCCTGTCTCTAAATGGAGGTTAGGGCCCAGTTAACCACAGTCCTGGAGTCAGATGTTAACTCCTGTCTCTAAATGGAGGAGGTTAGGGCCCAGTTAACCACAGTCCTGGAGTCAGATGTTAACTCCTGTCTCTAAATGGAGGAGGTTAGGGTCCAGTTAACCACAGTCCTGGAGTCAGATGTTAACTCCTGTCTCTCTAAATGGAGGAGGTTAGGGCCCCGTTAACCACAGTCCTGGAGTCAGATGTTAACTCCTGTCTCTAAATGGAGGAGGTTAGGGCCCCGTTAACCACAGTCCTGGAGTCAGATGTTAACTCCTGTCTCTAAATGGAGGAGGTTAGGGCCCCGTTAACCACAGTCCTGGAGTCAGTTGTTAACTCCTGTCTCTCTAAATGGTGGAGGTTAGGGCCCCGTTAACCACAGTCCTGGAGTCAGATGTTAACTCCTGTCTCTCTAAATGGAGGAGGTTAGGGCCCAGTTAACCACAGTCCTGGAGTCAGATGTTAACTCCTGTCTCTCTAAATGGAGGAGGTTAGGGCCCAGTTAAACACAGTCCTGGAGTCAGATGTTAACTCCTGTCTCTAAATGGAGGAGGTTAGGGCCCAGTTAAACACAGTCCTGGAGTCAGAGGTTAACTAAAGGACTCCAGCCGGTGGGGGGGGCCCTAAAGGACTCTAGGGGGAGGGGCCGTAAAGGACTCTAGGGGGAAGGGCCCTAAAGGACTCTAGGGGGAAGGGCCCTAAAGGACTCTAGGGGGAGGGGCCCTAAAGGACTCTAGGGGGAGGGGCCCTAAAGGACTCTAGGGGGAGGGGCCCTAAAGGACTCTAGGGGGAGGGGCCCTAAAGGACTCCAGACAGTTGTATAATAACAGACATCTTTAGTAAACAGAAACAAGTCCCTTGAGTCTTTCACTCCCAAATAAACACCGTCTCTTCCTCTTCTGAGAAAGTTCCTCCACCCAGTCACCAGTTCATATACGTTGACCTCAGGGGTTAAAGTTCATATATACGTTGACCTCAGGGGTTAAAGTTCATATATACATTTGCAGGGGGTGAAAATTCACACGTTGACCTCAGGGGGAGTGAAAATTCACACGTTGACCTCAGGGGGTGAAAATTCACACGTTGACCTCGGGGGGTGAAAATTCACACGTTGACCTCGGGGGGTGAAAATTCACACGTTGACCTCGGGGGGGTGAAAATTCACACGTTGACCTCGGGGGGTGAAAATTCACACGTTGACCTCGGGGGGGGGGTGAAAATTCACACGTTGACCTCGGGGGTGAAAATTTACACGTTGACCTCGGGGGGGGTGAAAATCCACACGTTGACCTGGGGGGTGAAAATTCATATGTGGCTGTGTGTCAGGTCATAGGTCAGGGTCGCTAAGCAGTGACCTCACAAGTTGTGGCTGGTAACGGGCTGGGGGGGGGTAGTAACACAGTGTACCAGGCAGTGGAGTCGTCTCCAACTAAGGACTAACGGTGAAGCAACACACACACACACACACACACACACCTCACTGGGGATGTACAAGTTTAGTTAGATTCACTCCATGATCAGACTAGCATTAAAAACAGTCAGAACAGCCAGGAATACTGTCTACAGGACACAGTATCTGATATAAGAGAGAGGAAGAGGAGAGAGAGGAAGAGGAGAGAGAGGAAGAGGAGAGAGAGGAAGAGGAGAGAGAGGAAGAGGAGAGAGAGGAAGAGGAGAGAGAGGACAGAGAGGGAGAGGAGAGAGAGGACAGAGAGGAGAGAGAGGACAGAGACGAAGAGGAGAGAGAGGAGAGAGACGAAGAGCAGAGGGGAGAGCGAGAGAGAGAGGAAGAGGAGGGGGGGGTGGAAAGACAGGAGAGGAGTCCAGGGGTGTTGTCTTGAAGGGGGTGGTTGGGGGGGTGTAGTTGAGGCGTTCCTCACAACAAGAAGGGGTTAGTGGTCCCGGGGGGCTGTGCGCCGGCTGTGGGGGGCAGAGCTGAGCCGAAGAGGGGCTGGGTCAGAGGCATAGAGGCCGGGAAACCCCCCATCCCTCCAACCCCGGGCCCCATGTGGCCCGTCAGGGGTGGCAGAGGGTCTACCATGGAGGACAAGCTGCTGAACCCTGCTCCCCCTCCCAGACTCAGGCCTGGCATAGGGCTGACCCTCATCTGGTTTAGGGTAGGGGGGTTAGGCTGGCCCATCTGGAAGGGGTTGGCCTGGGGGGCGGCGGATACAGGGGCGGCTCCTAAGGAGACACAGGAGAGACAAACAGAACACAGAGAAGACGTCAGCATTACCAAACACCAGAGAGAGAGAGAGATTGAGACTATGTACAGACTCAGTGAGCATAGCCTTGCTATTGAGAAAGGCCGCCGTAGGCAGACACGGCTCTCAAGAGAAGACAGGCTATGTGCTCGCTGCCCACAAAATGAGGTGGAAACTGAGCTGCACTTCCTAACCTCCTGCCTAATGTATGACCATATTAGAGACACATATTTCCCTCAGATTACACAGATCCACAAAGAATTCGAAAACAAATCCAATGTTGATAAACTCTCATATCTACTGGGTGAAATTCCACAGTGTGTCATCACAGCAGCAAGATGTGTGACCTGTTGCCACAAGAAAAGGGCAACCAGTGAAGAACAAACACCATTGTAAATACAACCCATATTTATGTTTATTTATTTTCCCTTGTGTACTTTCACTATGCCACCAGAGACTTTAAAAAAAAAAAAAAATTTAAACTGTTTGACTGTGAACAACATTAACTGAAACCTCTGTTGTTTCTAAATGTCTGAGTATAACATAACTGATTTGGCGAAACCCCACAATCCATCCAGGGAAAATGTTGTTTTGAGCTCAATGTGTTTTCCATTCGTTTTAATAGGAATTTGCTTGCAGTTCCTATGGCTTCCACTAGATGTCAGCAATCTTTAGAAATTGGTTGATGTTTTTCTTGTGGAAAAACCCTGGGGCAGCAGGGTAGCCTAGTGGTTAGAGTGTTGGACTAGTAACCGGAAGGTTGCAAGATGAAACCCCCGAGCTGACAAGGTACAAATCTGTCGTTCTGCCCCTGAACAAGGCAGTTAACCCACGGTTCCCCAGTAAGACGTCATTTGTAAATAATAATTCGTTTTTAACTGACTTTCCTAGTTAAATAAAGTGAAAATAAATAAATAAAAACGGTATTTATTATATAGCTATTTCTGACTTTTGCGTCACACCAGGCGGGATGAAATACTGTTTGTATGCAGGGTGCTGTCAGTCTAGGACAGGTTAACGTGTTAATGTTAGTTAGTCTAGGACAGGTTAACCTCTTAAGTCGACCCTCTACTTTTTTGAACATTCTGTTAAAAATCGCGCAACATTTCAGCGCCCTGCTACTCATGCCAGGAATATAGTATATGCATTTGCTTAGTCTGTGTGGATAGAAAACACTCAGACGTTTAAAAAACTGGTTAAATCACTGCTGTGGCTTTACCAGAACGGCATTTACATCGAAAAGCACAGGAAAAACTGATCACTGAAAATGGGAAAATATATCCATGCGCTACTTGAACCCATTGATAAAGGTGAACCACAATTAATTGCCTGAGGTTGCAGTACCTACAGCTTCCACAGGGTGTCTAGAGTCTTGTCATTTCCCTTCGAGTTTTTTCTTGGTCAAACACATACAGGACACCGTATCTAATCAGGTCTAGGACCGGATATTTTCGTTGAGTTTCTAGCCGGACATTTTTCCAGACGGACAGCTAATGATCTTTACATCGCCTCCTGATGAATTTGATCGCTTATTAACGTTTACTAATACCTAAAGTTGCATTACAAACGTATTTCGAAGTGTTTTGTGAAAGTTTATCGTCGACTTTTTGAATTTTAAAAAATGACGTTACGTTTTGAAACAATGTTTTTTTCGTTTATCACACAGTCTACATATAACGATATCTAGGCTTTATATGGCCCGATTTAATCGAAATAAAGACCCAAATAGTGTTTATGGGACATCTAGGAGTGCCAACAAAGAAGATGGTGAAAGGTAATGAATGTTTTCTATTTTATTGTGCGGTTTGTGTAACGCCGAAATGCTAATTATTTTGTTTACGTCCCCTGTGGGTCTTTTTGGGTGTTGCATGCTATCAGATAATAGCTTCTCATGCTTTCGCCGAAAAGCATTTTAAAATCTGACTTGTTGCCTGGATTCACAACGAGTGTAGCTTTAATTCGATACCCTGCATGTGTATTTTAATGAACTTTTGAGTTTTAACTAATACTATTAGCATTTAGCGTAGCGCATTTGCATTTCCAGAGCTCTAGTTGGGACGCAAGCGTCCCGAGTAGAAGCAACAGGTTAACGTGTTAATGTCAGTCTAGGACAGGTTAACGTGTTAATGTCAGTCAGTCTAGGACAGGTTAACGTGTTAATGTCAGTCAGTCTAGGACAGGTTAACGTGTTAATGTCAGTCTAGGACAGGCTAACGTGTTAATGTCAGTCTAGGGCAGGCTAACGTGTTAATGTCAGTCTAGGGCAGGCTAACGTGTTAATGTCAGTCTAGGGCAGGCTAACGTGTTAATGTCAGTCTAGGCAGGCTAACGTGTTAATGTCAGTCTAGGGCAGGCTAACGTGTTAATGTCAGTCTAGGGCAGGCTAACGTGTTAATGTCAGTCTAGGGCAGGCTAACGTGTTAATGTCAGTCTAGGGCAGGCTAACGTGTTAATGTCAGTCTAGGGCAGGCTAACGTGTTAATGTCAGTCTAGGGCAGGCTAACGTGTTAATGTCAGTCTAGGGCAGGCTAACGTGTTAATGTCAGTCTAGGGCAGGCTAACGTGTTAATGTCAGTCTAGGGCAGGCTAACGTGTTAATGTCAGTCTAGGGCAGGCTAACGTGTTAATGTCAGTCTAGGGCAGGCTAACGTGTTAATGTCAGTCTAGGGCAGGCTAACGTGTTAATGTCAGTCTAGGGCAGGCTAACGTGTTAATGTCAGTCTAGGGCAGGCTAACGTGTTAATGTCAGTCTAGGGCAGGCTAACGTGTTAATGTCAGTCTAGGGCAGGCTAACGTGTTAATGTCAGTCTAGGGCAGGCTAACGTGTTAATGTCAGTCTAGGGCAGGCTAACGTGTTAATGTCAGTCTAGGGCAGGCTAACGTGTTAATGTCAGTCTAGGGCAGGCTAACGTGTTAATGTCAGTCTAGGGCAGGCTAACGTGTTAATGTCAGTCTAGGGCAGGCTAACGTGTTAATGTCAGTCTAGGGCAGGCTAACGTGTTAATGTCAGTCTAGGGCAGGCTAACGTGTTAATGTCAGTCTAGGGCAGGCTAACGTGTTAATGTCAGTCTAGGGCAGGCTAACGTGTTAATGTCAGTCTAGGGCAGGCTAACGTGTTAATGTCAGTCTAGGGCAGGCTAACGTGTTAACGTGTTAATGTCAGTCTAGGGCAGGCTAACGTGTTAATGTCAGTCTAGGGCAGGCTAACGTGTTAATGTCAGTCTAGGGCAGGCTAACGTGTTAATGTCAGTCTAGGGCAGGCTAACGTGTTAATGTCAGTCTAGGGCAGGCTAACGTGTTAATGTCAGTCTAGGGCAGGCTAACGTGTTAATGTCAGTCTAGGGCAGGCTAACGTGTTAATGTCAGTCTAGGGCAGGCTAACGTGTTAATGTCAGTCTAGGGCAGGCTAACGTGTTAATGTCAGTCTAGGGCAGGCTAACGTGTTAATGTCAGTCTAGGGCAGGCTAACGTGTTAATGTCAGTCTAGGACAGGCTAACGTGTTAATGTCAGTCTAGGACAGGCTAACGTGTTAATGTCAGTCTAGGACAGGCTAACGTGTTAATGTCAGTCTAGGACAGGCTAACGTGTTAATGTCAGTCTAGGACAGGCTAACGTGTTAATGTCAGTCTAGGACAGGCTAACGTGTTAATGTGTCTAGGACAGGCTAATGTTCAGTCCAGTCTAGGACAGGCTAACGTGTTAATGTCAGTCTAGGACAGGCTAACGTGTTAATGTCAGTCTAGGACAGGCTAACGTGTTAATGTCAGTCTAGGACAGGCTAACGTGTTAATGTCAGTCTAGGACAGGCTAACGTGTTAATGTCAGTCTAGGACAGGCTAACGTGTTAATGTCAGTCTAGGACAGGCTAACGTGTTAATGTCAGTCTAGGACAGGCTAACGTGTTAATGTCAGTCTAGGACAGGTTAACGTGTTAATGTCAGTCTAGGACAGGCTAACGTGTTAATGTCAGTCTAGGACAGGCTAACGTGTTAATGTCAGTCTAGGACAGGCTAACGTGTTAATGTCAGTCTAGGACAGGTTAACGGTTAATGTCAGTCTAGGACAGGACAGGTTAACAGGTTGTTAATGTCAGTCTAGGACAGGTTAACGTGTTAATGTCAGTCTAGGACAGGTTAACGTGTTAATGTCAGTCTAGGACAGGCTAACGTGTTAATGTCAGTCTAGGACAGGTTAACGTGTTAATGTCAGTCTAGGACAGGTTAACGTGTTAATGTCAGTCTAGGACAGGTTAACGTGTTAATGTCAGTCTAGGACAGGCTAACGTGTTAATGTCAGTCTAGGACAGGTTAACGTGTTAATGTTAGTCTAGGACAGGTTAACGTGTTAATGTCAGTCTAGGACAGGTTAACGTGTTAATGTCAGTCTAGGACAGGCTAACGTGTTAATGTCAGTCTAGGACAGGTTAACGTGTTAATGTTAGTCTAGGACAGGTTAACGTGTTAATGTCAGTCTAGGACAGGTTAACGTGTTAATGTCAGTCTAGGACAGGTTAACGTGTTAATGTCAGTCTAGGACAGGTTAACGTGTTAATGTTAGTCAGTCTAGGACAGGTTAAGGTTAACGTAGGACAGGTTAATGTTAATGTCAGTCTAGGACAGGTTAACGTGTTAATGTCAGTCTAGGACAGGCTAACGTGTTAATGTCAGTCTAGGACAGGTTAACGTGTTAATGTCAGTCTAGGACAGGTTAACGTGTTAATGTCAGTCTAGGACAGGTTAACGTGTTAATGTCAGTCTAGGACAGGCTAACGTGTTAATGTCAGTCTAGGACAGGTTAACGTGTTAATGTCAGTCTAGGACAGGTTAACGTGTTAATGTCAGTCTAGGACAGGTTAACGTGTTAATCAGTCTAGGACAGGTTAACGTGTTAATGTCAGTCTAGGACAGGCTAACGTGTTAATGTCAGTCTAGGACAGGTTAAGTTAATGTCAGTCTAGGACAGGTTAACGTGTTAATGTCAGTCTAGGACAGGCTAACGTGTTAATGTCAGTCTAGGACAGGCTAACGTGTTAATGTCAGTCTAGGACAGGCTAACGTGTTAATGTCAGTCTAGGGCAGGCTAACGTGTTAATGTCAGTCTAGGACAGGTTAACGTGTTAATGTCAGTCTAGGACAGGCTAACGTGTTAATGTCAGTCTAGGACAGGCTAACGTGTTAATGTCAGTCTAGGACAGGCTAACGTGTTAATGTCAGTCTAGGGCAGGCTAACGTGTTAATGTCAGTCTAGGGCAGGCTAACGTGTTAATGTCAGTCTAGGGCAGGCTAACGTGTTAATGTCAGTCTAGGGCAGGCTAACGTGTTAATGTCAGTCTAGGGCAGGCTAACGTGTTAATGTCAGTCTAGGGCAGGCTAACGTGTTAATGTCAGTCTAGGACAGGCTAACGTGTTAATGTCAGTCTAGGGCAGGCTAACGTGTTAATGTCAGTCTAGGACAGCTAACGTGTTAATGTCAGTCTAGGGCAGGCTAACGTGTTAATGTCAGTCTAGGGCAGGCTAACGTGTTAATGTCAGTCTAGGGCAGGCTAACGTGTTAATGTCAGTCTAGGGCAGGCTAACGTGTTAATGTCAGTCTAGGGCAGGCTAACGTGTTAATGTCAGTCTAGGGCAGGCTAACGTGTTAATGTCAGTCTAGGGCAGGCTAACGTGTTAATGTCAGTCTAGGGCAGGCTAACGTGTTAATGTCAGTCTAGGGCAGGCTAACGTGTTAATGTCAGTCTAGGGCAGGCTAACGTGTTAATGTCAGTCTAGGGCAGGTCAAGTAAAGGGAACTAACGCTAGACGACACAGGCGTGTTTAAAACACAATACTAGATTATACAGTCACAATAACAGCATCGCCTTAAAGTCTCAGACCGTCTCGTACCGTTCTAGTAACAACCCAACAATTGGTCAAGTAGGCTAACGTGTTAACAAGAAGTTAAGCTTTATTTTGATGTTTTGTGAATGTTTAATTATGAGTATTTCTGTTTTTTTTTAGTTTGGCTATTTGACTGGATGATGTCTAATCAATCACCGGGATCTGAGCGGGGAGGGATCACTAAGAAGTTAACTATTTGTGTATATATATTTGTACAGAATGACATTTTAAATGTATTTATTCTTCTGTGATGTTTACTGTTCATTTTATATGATTATGTTAATGATCTATGATGGCAAAATGTAACATCTGTCTCCCATGACAATAAAGACCCCTTGAATTGAGAGAACAGAGAGATTGTATTCAAATAAGAGAGAGAGAGGAGATTTTCAACATCGGACGGGGGAGTCGGTACAGGGGGGTCGGTACAAGGGGGTCGGTACACAGGTGTCGGTACCTGCGGCAGCGAGGAAGGGGTTGACAATAGGAGCAGGCTGAAGAGGCTTGGTAACCAGTGAATCCAGGTTGACCAATGCTGCATTAGGACCCAGGAAGGACTCTGGGGTCTTCCTGTTGGGCAGAGAGTCAAACAGGTCCCCGGTACCACTAGTCAGGGAGGAGAGACCCCGACCATCACCTAGAGGATTACAGAGAGAGAGAGAGAGAGAGAGAGAGAGAGAGAGAGAGACAGAGAGAGAGAGACAGAGAGAGACAGAGAGAGACAGAGAGAAGAGAGAGAGAGAGAGAGACAGAGAGACAGAGAGACAGAGAGACAGAGAGACAGAGAGACAGAGAGACAGAGAGACAGAGAGACAGAGAGACAGAGACAGAGAGAGACACAGAGAGAGAGAGAGAGAGAGAGAGAGAGAGAGACAGAGAGAGAAACACTGGAGAGAGAGAGAGAGAGACACAGAGAGAGAGAGAGACACAGAGAGAGAGAGAGACAGAGAGACAGAGACAGAGAGACAGAGACAGAGACAGAGAGAGAGACAGAGACACAGAGACAGAGAGAGAGAGAGAGACAGAGAGAGAGAGAGACAGAGAGAGAGAGAGACAGAGAGAGAGAGAGACAGAGAGAGAGAGAGACAAAGAGAGAGAGAGAGACAGAGAGAGAGAGACAGAGACAGGTTACCCCTGGATGATGAGTCCTTGTTGTCCCCAGTCCACCTGGTCGTGCTGCTACTCCAGTTTCAACTGTGGGTTGAATACTTATTGACTCAGACATTTGAGCCCGCCCTCAATACCGACCGGGGCCCGCCCTCAATACCGACCGGGGCCCGCCCTCAATACCGACCGGGGCCCGCCCTCAATACCGACCGGGGCCCGCCCTCACACAACGGGTCGTCAATACGACTAGGAGTGTACCTTTGGCTTCCGGACAACGAAAGAAAGTTGATTTGAAAACCAGTAGAAGAGGACAGAAATGCTGGTTACAACGGCCCACGAGGAAGTCTTGATGAAGTAATTCCCTAAACATCTCAGGTTGGGGTTCGACGATGCTACTTTAAAAAGGGTAAACATTACCTCAAAACATGAACTAAAATATCCAGGAATCAAACAATTGGCCGCTGTAAATTTTATTTACATTTGAAAATAAGAATAGGCTTTTTCCATTATGATTATTTTGGGCCAAAAGCCAGCTACTACCGGCTAACTAAACCCTGGTGTTGAGGTGTTGGAGCCAGCTACTACCGGCTAACTAAACCCTGGTGTTGAGGTGTAGGAGCCAGCTACTACCGGCTAACTAAACCCTGGTGTTGAGGTGTAGGAGCCAGCTACTACCGGCTAACTAAACCCTGGTGTTGAGGTGTAGGAGCCAGCTACTACCGGCTAACTAAACCCTGGTGTTGAGGTGTAGGAGCCAGCTACTACCGGCTAACTAAACCCTGGTGTTGAGGTGTAGGAGCCAGCTACTACCGGCTAACTAAACCCTGGTGTTGAGGTGTAGGAGCCAGCTACTACCGGCTAACTAAACCCTGGTGTTGAGGTGTAGGAGCCAGCTACTACCGGCTAACTAAACCCTGGTGTTGAGGTGTAGGAGCCAGCTACTACCGGCTAACTAAACCCTGGTGTTGAGGTGTAGGAGCCAGCTACTACCGGCTAACTAAACCCTGGTGTTGAGGTGTACCAGCTACTACCGGCTAACTAAACCCTGGTGTTGAGGTGTAGGAGCCAGCTACTACCGGCTAACTAAACCCTGGTGTTGAGGTTTACCTGCGTAGGAGGTTCCTCCAGAACCCCAGGGGTCGGGAGCAGGGTTGGTTCCCCAGGGATCACTGCTCTTCATGGGGGAAACAGAGGAGGACGGGGGCCCCCAGGGGTCTACTGGAGCCACTGGCTTTGGGGCTGCACCTGGACACACAGACACAACATGAGTCCCCACCCAGTAGTCAGATGACAAGTCATTCCTGCTGTCTGTCACAATGCTGTTCCCTCGTTTTCAGATCACTACTGTTCTGGACGACTAACATCTCTCCGGCCTCCCCCTCTCCGTCAGTCCTCCCCTCAGTCTCTCTCTCTCCGTCCTCCCCCCCTCCCTCTCCCCCCCTCTCTCTCTCTCTCTCTCCACCCACCCCCTCTATCTGGCATCCCCCTCTCTCTCTCCGTCCCCCTCTCTCCGGCCTCCCCCCTCTCCGTCCTCCCCCTCCCTCTCTCTCTCCCCCCTCTCTCTCTCTCTCTCTCCACCCCCTCTATCTGGCATCCCCCTCTCTCCGTCATCCCTCTCTCTCCACCCCCTCTCCCTCTCTGTCCCCCTCTCTCCGACCCCCTCTCCGTCCTCCCCTCTCTCTCCACCCCCGCCTCTCCCCCCAGTCTCTCTCTCCACCCCCCGCCTCTCACCCAGTCTCTCTCCACCCCCGCCTCTCACCCAGTCTCTCTCTCCACCCCCGCCCTCACCCAGTCTCTCTCTCCACCCCCGCTCTCACCCAGTCTCTCTCTCCACCCCCTCTATCTGGCATCCCCCTCTCTCCGTCCCCATCTCTCTCTCTCTCTCCACCCCCTCTCCTCTCTGCCCCCTCTCTCCGACCCCCTCTCCGTCCCCCCCTCTCTCCACCCCCCGCCTCTCCCCCAGTCTCTCTCTCCTCTCCCCCCCTCTCCTCTCCCCCCTTCTCTCTCTCCACCCCTGTCTCTCTCTCTCTCCCCTTCTCTCTCTCTCTCCCCCAGTCTCTCCCCCTTCTCTCTCTCTCTCTCCACCCCCCTTCTCTCTCTCTCTCCACCCCCTTCTCTCTCTCTCTCCACCCCTTCTCTCTCTCTCTCCACCCCCCTTCTCTCTCTCTCTCTCTCCACCCTCTCAGTAGATATGTCAGGACCAGTATAGCAGCATTCCGGCTGAACAAAGAGCCACTGTTCTGACAACTGCAGGTGTAGAGGAGACAAAGACAGTCCCTGTCCTTCCACACGAGTCCCTGTCCTTCCACACTGGTCCCTGTCCCCTTCCACACTGACAAACCCACTGGTCCCTGTCCCCTTCCACACTGACAAACCCACTGGTCCCTGTCCCCTTCCCCCACTGGTCCCTGTCCACTTCCACCCACTGGTCCCTGTCCCTTCCACCCACTGGTCCCTGTCCCCTTCCACCCACTGGTCCCTGTCCCCTTCCACCCACTGGTCCCTGTCCCCTTCCACCCACTGGTCCCTGTCCCCTTCCACCCACTGGTCCCTGTCCCCTTCACCCACTGGTCCCTGTCACCCACTGGTCCCTGTCTCCCCCACTGGTCCCTGTCTCCCCCACTGGTCCCTGTCTCCCCCACTGGTCCCTGTCTCCCCCACTGGTCCCTGTCTCCCCACTGGTCCTGTCTCCCCCCTGTCCCTGTCCCCCCACTGGTCCCTGTCTCCCCCACTGGTCCCTGTCTCCCCACTGGTCCCTGTCTCCCCACTGGTCCCTGTCTCCCCACTGGTCCCTGTCCCCCCACTGGTCCCCCTAATCCCCCTGGTCCCCGTCCCTGTCCCCCCACTGGTCCCTGTCCCCCACTGGTCCCTGTCCCCCCACTGGTCCCTGATCTGTCTACTATTTACTAAAACAACATCCTGTGTACTAATCATACTATTTAGAATGTAGTGTTCCCCCAGTGAAACTCTGAAAACAGGAAGTCACACATCAATATCCTGATTACTGACAACGAGTAATTTAATGACCACTTGCATTGGTTCCCCCAGTGGTTCATTTGGGAACAGCGTGTCCCCTAATCTGGATTATCATACTGTTGTATTGAGTCAGGGACCCCCCCCCCCAGTGGTTCATTTGGGAACAGCGTGTCCCCTAATCTGGATTAATTAATTAGTGAAGAGGTGAATTCTACTAGCTGAAAACCCCCAAAATGAGTTTTACATCCTGGCATTTAAAAGCACTCCATGATCTACATTTCACATCCTATAAAACATTATATTTACACATTACCAACAAACCTGCTATTTAGAGCACAAGGGGATTCAGACACGGTGTGTGTGTGTGTGTGTGTGTGTGTGTGTACCGTAGTCCTGCCAGGGGTCTGGTGCGGCGGCAGCTCCTCCTCCTCCTCCTCCTCCTCTCGCCCCCCAGGGGTCGGCCGAGTCCGATTCTGGAACATCCATCAGATCCAACAGAGAGGACTGGGCCTGCTGGGAGGAGAGAGAGAGAGAGAGATGACCACCCATTAGATCCTAACAGAGAGGACTGGGCCTGCTGGGAGGAGAGAGAGAGAAAGATGACCACCCATTAGATCCTAACAGAGAGGACTGGGCCTGCTGGGAGGAGAGAGAGAGAGAGATGACCACCCATTAGATCCTAACAGAGAGGACTGGGCCTGCTGGGGAGAGAGAGAGAGAGATGACCACCCATTAGATCCTAACAGAGAGGACTGGGCCTGCTGGGAGGAGAGAGAGAGAGAGAGATGACCACCCATTAGATCCTAACAGAGAGGACTGGGCCTGCTGGGAGGAGAGAGAGAGAGAGATGACCACCCATTAGATCCTAACAGAGAGGACTGGGCCTGCTGGGAGAGAGAGAGAGAGAGATGACCATCCCTAACATAGAGGACTGGGCCTGCTGGGAGGAGAGAGAGAGAGAGAGAGAGAGATGACCACCCATTAGATCCTAACAGAGAGGACTGGGCCTGCTGGGAGGAGAGAGAGGGAGAGAGGACCACCCATTAGATCGTAACAGAGAGGACTGGGCCTGCTGGGAGGAGAGAGAGAGAGAGATGACCACCCATTAGATCCTAACAGAGAGGACTGGGCCTGCTGGGAGGAGAGAGAGAGAGATGACCACCCATTAGATCCTAACAGAGAGGACTGGGCCTGCTGGGAGGGAGAGAGAGAGATGACCACCCATTAGATCCTAACAGAGAGGACTGGGCCTGCTGGGAGGAGAGAGAGAGAGAGAGATGACCACCCATTAGATCCTAACAGAGAGGACTGGGCCTGCTGGGAGGAGAGAGAGATGACCACCCATTAGATCCTAACAGAGAGGACTGGGCCTGCTGGGAGGAGAGAGAGAGAGAGATGACCACCCATTAGATCCTAACAGAGAGGACTGGGCCTGCTGGGAGGAGAGAGAGATGACCACCCATCAGATCCTAACAGAGAGGACTGGGCCTGCTGGGAGGAGAGAGAGAGAGATGACCACCCAGCAGCAGTCTCATGAGGGTCAATCAGTCAGCCCAGCAGCAGTCTCATGAGGGGTCAATCAGTCAGCCCAGCAGGAGTCTCATGAGGGGTCAATCAGTCAGCAGTCTCATGAGGGTCAATCAGTCAGCCCAGCAGGAGTCTCATGAGGGGTCAATCAGCCAGCCCAGCAGGAGTCTCATGAGGGTCAATCAGTCAGCCCAGCAGGAGTCTCATGAGGGGTCAATCAGTCAGCCCAGCATTAGTCTCATGAGGGTCAATCAGTCAGCCCAGCAGGAGTCTCATGAGGGGTCAATCAGTCAGCCCAGCAGGAGTCTCATGAGGGTCAATCAGTCAGCCCGGCAGCAGTCTCATGAGGGTCAATCAGTCAGCCCAGCAGGAGTCTCATGAGGGGTCAATCAGTCAGCCCAGCATTAGTCTCATGAGGGTCAATCAGTCAGCCCAGCAGCAGTCTCATGAGGGGTCAATCAGTCAGCCCAGCAGCAGTCTCATGAGGGGTCAATCAATCAGCCCAGCAGGAGTCTCATGAGGGTCAATCAGCCAGCAGTCTCATGAGGGTGAATCAGTCAGCCCAGCATTAGTCTCATGAGGGGTCAATCAGTCAGCCCAGCATTAGTCTCATGAGGGTCAATCAGTCAGCCCAGCAGCAGTCTCATGAGGGGTCAATCAGTCAGCCCAGCAGGAGTCTCATGAGGGGTCAATCAGTCAGCCCAGCAGGAGTCTCATGAGGGTCAATCAGTCAGCCCAGCAGGAGTCTCATGAGGGGTCAATCAGTCAGCCCAGCAGGAGTCTCATGAGGGTCAATCAGTCAGCCCAGCAGGAGTCTCATGAGGGGTCAATCAGTCAGCCCAGCAGGAGTCTCATGAGGGGTCAATCAGTCAGCCCAGCATTAGTCTCATGAGGGTAAATCAGTCAGCCCAGCAGGAGTCTCATGAGGGTCAAGCCCAGCAGGAGTCTCATGAGGGTCCCAGCCCAGGAGTCTCATGAGGGTCAATCAGTCAGCAGAGGGTCAATCATGCATTAGTCTCTTGGGTCAATCAGTCAGCCCAGCAGGAGTCTCATGAGGGGTCAATCAGTCAGCCCAGCAGGAGTCTCATGAGGGGTCTCATCAGCCCAGCAGGAGTCAATCAGTCAGCCCAGCAGTCTCATGAGGGTCAATCATGCCCAGCAGGGTCTCATGAGGGTCAATCAGTCAGCCCAGCAGGAGTCTCATGAGGGGTCAATCAGTCAGCCCAGCAGGAGTCTCATGAGGGTCAATCAGTCAGCCCAGCAGGAGTCTCATGAGGGTCAATCAGTCAGCCCAGCAGGAGTCTCATGAGGGGTCAATCAGTCAGCCCAGCAGGAGTCTCATGAGGTCAATCAGTCAGTCTCCCAGTCCACACAGAGTCTCCCAACAGTACAGCCTGAGGGTCTAATGAGGGTCAATCAGTGAGGAGTCTCATGAGGGGTCAATCAGTCAGCCCCGTCATGAGGGGTCAATCAGTCAGCAGTCTCATGAGGGTCAATCAGTCAGCCCAGCAGGAGTCTCATGAGGGGTCAATCAGCCAGCCCAGCAGGAGTCTCATGAGGGTCAATCAGTCCACACAGCAGCAGTCTCATGAGGGTCAATCAGTCAGCCCAGCAGGAGTCTCATGAGGGTCAATCAGTCAGCCCAGCAGCAGTCTCATGAGGGGTCAATCAGTCAGCCCAGCAGGGAGTCTCATGAGGGGTCAATCAGCCAGCCCAGCAGGAGTCTCATGAGGGTCCGTCACAGCCCAGCAGGAGTCTCATGAGGGGTCAATCTCAGCCCAGCATTAGTCTCATGAGGGTCCAGTCAGCCCAGCAGGAGTCTCATGAGGGGTCAATCAGTCAGCCCAGCAGGAGTCTCATGAGGGTTCTGAGGGTCAATCAGTCAGCCCAGCAGGAGTCTCATGAGGGGTCAATCAGTCAGCCCAGCATTAGTCTCTGAGGGTCAATCAGTCAGCCCAGCAGCAGTCTCATTCTCTGTCAGCCCAGCAGCAGTCTCATGAGGGTCAATCAATCAGCCCAGCAGGAGTCTCATGAGGGTCAATCAGCCAGCAGTCTCATGAGGGTGAATCAGTCAGCCCCATTAGTCTCTGAGGGGTCAATCAGTCAGCCCAGCTCTCATGAGGGTCTCAGTCAGCCCAGCAGCAGTCTCATGAGGGTCAATCAGTCAGCCCAGCAGGAGTCTCTGAGGGGTCAATCAGTCAGCCCAGCAGGAGTCTCATGAGGGGTCAATCAGTCAGCCCAGCAGGAGTCTCATGAGGGTCAATCAGTCAGCCCAGCTCTCATGAGGGGTCAATCAGTCAGCCCCAGGAGTCTCTGAGGGGTCAATCAGTCAGCAGTCTCTGAGGGTCTCAGCCCAGCAGTCTCATGAGGGGTCAATCAGTCCAGCAGGAGTCTCTCTGAGGGGTCAATCAGTCAGCCCAGCAGGAGTCTCATGAGGGGTCAATCTCAGCAGTCCAGCAGGAGTCTCTGAGGGTCAATCAGCCCAGCAGGAGTCTCTCTTCTCAGTCAGCCCAGCATTAGTCTCATGAGGGTCAATCAGTCAGGAGTCTCATGAGGGTCAATCAGTCTCCCAGCAGGAGTCTCATGAGGGGTCAATCAGTCAGCCCAGCAGGAGTCTCATGAGGGGTCAATCAGTCAGCCCAGCAGGAGTCTCATGAGGGTCAATCAGTAGGAGTCTCATGAGGGTCAATCAGTCAGCAGGAGTCTCATGAGGGTCAATCAGTCAGCCCAGCAGGAGTCTCATGAGGGTCTCAGTCAGCCCAGCAGGAGTCTCATGAGGGTCAATCAGTCAGCCCAGCAGGAGTCTCTGAGGGTCAACCAGTCAGCCCGGCAGCAGTCTCATGAGGGTCTCAGTCAGCCCAGCAGGAGTCTCATGAGGGTCTCAGTCAGCCCAGCAGGAGTCTCATGAGGTCAATCAGTCATTAGTCCAGCAGAGTCTCATGAGGGGTCAAGTCTGTCAGCCCAGGATTAGTCTCATGAGGGGTCCAGTCTCAGTCTCATGAGGGTCAATCAGTCAGCCCAGCAGGAGTCTCATGAGGGGTCAATCAGTCAGCTCAGCAGGAGTCTCATGAGGTCTCAGTCAGCAGTCTCATGAGGGGTCAATCAGTCAGCCCAGCAGGGAGGAGGGTCTCAGTCAGAGCAGGAGTCTCATGAGGGGTCAGTCAGTCTGCCCAGCAGTCTCATGAGGGTCAATCAGTCAGCCCAGCAGGAGTCTCATGAGGGTCAATCAGTCAGCTCAGCAGGAGTCTCATGAGGGGTCAATCAGTCACCCCATGAGGGTCAATCAGTCCACACAGCAGCAGTCTCATGAGGGTCAATCAGTCAGCCCAGCAGGAGTCTCATGAGGGTCAATCAGTCAGCCCAGCAGGAGTCTCATGAGGGGTCACCCCAGCAGGAGTCTCATGAGGGTCAATCAGGCAGCAGTCTCATGAGGGTCAATCAGTCCAGCAGGGAGTCTCATGAGGGGTCTGTCATGAGGGTCAATCAGTCAGCCCAGCAGGAGTCTCATGAGGGGTCAATCAGTCAGCCCAGCAGGAGTCTCATGAGGGTCAATCAGTCAGCCCAGCAGGAGTCTCATGAGGGTCAATCAGTCAGCCCAGCAGTCTCATGAGGGTCAATCAGTCAGCCCAGCAGGAGGAGGGGTCTCATGAGGGTCAATCAGTCAGCCCCAGGAGTCTCATGAGGGTCAATCAGTCAGCCCAGCAGGAGGTCAATCAGTCAGCCCAGCAGGGAGTCTCATGGGTCAATCAGTCAGCCCAGCAGGAGTCTCATGAGGTCAATCAGTCAGCCCGGCAGCAGTCTCATGAGGGTCAATCAGTCAGCCCAGCAGGAGTCTCATGAGGGTCAATCAGTCAGGAGCCTCATGAGGGTCAGTCCACACAGCAGCAGTCTCATGAGGGTCAATCAGTCAGCCCAGCAGGAGTCTCTCAATTTCTCCAGGATTAGTCTCATGAGGGGTCAATCCAGCAGTCTCATGAGGGTCAATCAGTCAGCCCAGCAGGAGTCTCATGAGGGTCAATCAGTCAGCCCAGCAGGAGTCTCATGAGGGTCAATCAGTCAGCCCAGCAGGAGTCTCATGAGGGTCAATCAGTCAGCCCGGCAGCAGTCTCATGAGGGTCAATCAGTCAGCCCAGCAGGAGTCTCATGAAGGGTCAATCAGTCAGCCCAGCAGGAGTCTCATGAGGGTCAATCACAGCAGCAGTCTCATGAGGGTCAATCTCAGCAGGAGTCTCATGAGGGTCAATCAGTCAGCCCAGCAGGAGTCTCATGAGGGTCAATCAGTCAGGCAGCAGTCTCATGAGGGTCAATCAGTCAGCCCAGCAGAAGTATCATGAGGGTCAATCAGTCAGCCCAGCAGCAGTCTCATGAGGGGTCAATCAGTCAGCCCAGCAGGAGTCTCATGAGGGTCAATCAGTCAGCCCGGCAGCAGTCTCATGAGGGTCAATCAGTGCAGGAGTCTCATGAGGGGTCAATCAGTCAGCCCAGCAGCAGTCTCATGAGGGTCAGTCAGTCAGCCCAGCAGGAGTCTCATGAGGGTCAATCAGTCAGCCCAGCAGGAGTCTCATGAGGGTCAATCCGTCAGCCCAGCACCAGTCTCATGAGGGGTCAATCAGTCAGGAGTCTCCCAACCCAGGAGTCTCATGAGGGTCAATCAGTCAGCCCAGCAGGAGTCTCATGAGGGTCAATCAGTCAGCCCAGCAGGAGTCTCATGAGGGTCAATCAGTCAGCCCAGCAGTCTCACCAGTCTCATGAGGGTCAATCAGTCAGCCCAGCAGGAGTCTCATGAGGGTCAATCAGTCAGCCCAGCAGGAGTCTCATGAGGGTCAACCCAGTCAGCCCAGCAGGAGTCTCATGAGGGTCAATCAGTCAGCCCAGCAGGAGTCTCATGAGGGGTCAATCAGTCAGCCCAGCAGGAGTCTCATGAGGGTCAATCAGTCTGTACCCAGCAGTCTCATGAGGGTCAATCAGTCAGCAGTCTCATGAGGGTCAATCAGTCAGCAGTCAGCAGTCTCATGAGGGGTCAATCAGTCAGCCCAGCAGGAGTCTCATGAGGGGTCAATCAGTCAGCCCAGCAGGAGTCTCATGAGGGTCAATCAGTCAGCCCAGCAGGAGTCTCATGAGGGTCAATCAGTCAGCCCAGCAGGAGTCTCATGAGGGGTCAATCAGTCAGCAGTCTCATGAGGGTCAATCAGTCAGCCCAGCAGGAGTCTCATGAGGGTCAATCAGTCAGCCCAGCAGGAGTCTCATGAGGGTCAATCAGTCAGCCCAGCAGGAGTCTCATGAAGGGTCAATCAGTCAGCAGTCTCATGAGGGTCAATCAGTCAGCCCAGCAGGAGTCTCATGAGGGGTCAATCAGCCAGCCCAGCAGGAGTCTCATGAGGGTCAATCAGTCAGCCCAGCAGGAGTCTCATGAGGGGTCAATCAGTCAGCCCAGCATTAGTCTCATGAGGGTCAATCAGTCAGCCCAGCAGGAGTCTCATGAAGGGTCAATCAGTCAGCCCGGCAGGAGTCTCATGAGGGTCAATCAGTCAGCCCGGCAGCAGTCTCATGAGGGTCAATCAGTCAGCCCAGCAGGAGTCTCATGAGGGGTCAATCAGTCAGCCCAGCATTAGTCTCATGAGGGTCAATCAGTCAGCCCAGCAGCAGTCTCATGAGGGTCAATCAGTCAGCCCAGCAGCAGTCTCATGAGGGGTCAATCAGTCAGCCCAGCAGGAGTCTCATGAGGGTCAATCAGTCAGCCCAGCAGGAGTCTCATGAGGGTCAATCAGTCAGCCCAGCATTAGTCTCATGAGGGTCAATCAGTCAGCCCAGCAGGAGTCTCATGAGGGTCAATCAGTCAGCCCAGCAGGAGTCTCATGAGGGTCAATCAGTCAGCAGTCTCATGAGGGTCAATCAGTCAGCCCAGCAGGAGTCTCATGAGGGTCAATCAGTCAGCCCAGCAGGAGTCTCATGAGGGGTCAATCAGCCAGCCCAGCAGGAGTCTCATGAGGGGTCAATCAGTCAGCCCAGCAGGAGTCTCATGAGGGGTCAATCAGCCAGCCCAGCAGGAGTCTCATGAGGGGTCAATCAATCAGCCCAGCAGGAGTCTCATGAGGGGTCAATCAGCCAGCCCAGCAGGAGTCTCATGAGGGGTCAATCAATCAGCCCAGCAGGAGTCTCATGAGGGTCAATCAGCCAGCAGTCTCATGAGGGTGAATCAGTCAGCCCAGCATTAGTCTCATGAGGGTCAATCAGTCAGCCCAGCAGGAGTCTCATGAGGGTCAATCAGTCAGCCCAGCAGGAGTCTCATGAGGGGTCAATCAGTCAGCCCAGCAGGAGTCTCATGAGGGGTCAATCAGTCAGCCCAGCAGGAGTCTCATGAGGGGTCAGTCTCATGAGGGTCAAGTCAGCCCAGCAGAGTCTCATGAGGGTCAATCAGTCAGCCCAGCAGGAGTCTCATGAGGGTCAATCAGTCAGCCCAGCAGGAGTCTCATGAGGGTCAATCAGTCAGCCCAGCAGGAGTCTCATGAGGGTCAATCAGTCAGCCCAGCATTAGTCTCATGAGGGTCAATCAGTCAGCAGTCTCATGAGGGTCAATCAGTCAGCAGTCTCATGAGGGTCAATCAGTCAGCCCAGCAGGAGTCTCATGAGGGTCAATCAGTCAGCTCAGCAGGAGTCTCATGAGGGGTCAATCAGTCCGCCCAGCAGGAGTCTCATGAGGGGTCAATCAGTCAGCCCAGCAGGAGTCTCATGAGGGTCAATCAGTCCACACAGCAGCAGTCTCATGAGGGTCAATCAGTCAGCCCAGTAGGAGTCTCATGAGGGTCAATCAGTCAGCCCAGCAGGAGTCTCATGAGGGGTCAATCAGTCAGCCTAGCAGGAGTCTCATGAGGGGTCAATCAGGCAGCAGTCTCATGAGGGTCAATCAGTCAGCCCAGCAGGAGTCTCATGAGGGTCAATCAGTCAGCCCAGCAGGAGTCTCATGAGGGGTCAATCAGTCAGCCCAGCAGGAGTCTCATGAGGGTCAATCAGTCAGCCCGGCAGCAGTCTCATGAGGGTCAATCAGTCAGCCCGGCAGGAGTCTCATGAGGGGTCAATCAGTCAGCCCGGCAGGAGTCTCATGAGGGTCAATCAGTCAGCCCAGCACCAGTCTCATGAGGGGTCAATCAGTCAGCCCAGCAGGAGTCTCATGAGGGTCAATCAGTCAGCCCAGCAGGAGTCTCATGAGGGGTCAATCAGTCAGCCCAGCAGGAGTCTCATGAGGGTCAATCAGTCAGCCCAGCATTAGTCTCACGAGGGGTCAATCAGTCAGCCCGGCAGCAGTCTCATGAGGGGTCAATCAGTCAGCCCAGCAGCAGTCTCATGAGGGGTCAATCAGTCAGCCCAGCAGGAGTCTCATGAGGGTCAATCAGTCAGCCCAGCAGGAGTCTCATGAGGGTCAATCAGTCAGCCCAGCAGGAGTCTCATGAGGGGTCAATCAGTCAGCCCAGCAGGAGTCTCATGAGGGTCAATCAGTCAGCAGTCACATGAGGGTCAATCAGTCAGCAGTCTCATGAGGGTCAATCAGTCAGCAGTCTCATGAGGGGTCAATCAGTCAGCAGTCTCATGAGGGGTCAATCAGTCAGCCCAGCAGGAGTCTCATGAGGGGTCAATCAGTCAGCCCAGCAGGAGTCTCATGAGGGGTCAATCAGTCAGCCCAGCAGGAGTCTCATGAGGGTCAATCAGTCAGCCCAGCAGGAGTCTCATGAGGGGTCAATCAGTCAGCAGTCTCATGAGGGTCAATCAGTCAGCCCAGCAGGAGTCTCATGAGGGTCAATCAGTCAGCCCAGCAGGAGTCTCATGAAGGGTCAATCAGTCAGCCCAGCAGGAGTCTCATGAGGGTCAATCAGTCAGCCCGGCAGCAGTCTCATGAGGGTCAATCAGTCAGCCCAGCAGGAGTCTCATGAGGGTCAATCAGTCAGCCCAGCAGGAGTCTCATGAGGGTCAATCAGTCCACACAGCAGCAGTCTCATGAGGGTCAATCAGTCAGCCCAGCAGGAGTCTCATGAGGGTCAATCAGTCAGCCCAGCAGGAGTCTCATGAGGGGTCAATCAGTCAGCCCAGGATTAGTCTCATGAGGGGTCAATCAGTCAGCAGTCTCATGAGGGTCAATCAGTCAGCCCAGCAGGAGTCTCATGAGGGTCAATCAGTCAGCTCAGCAGGAGTCTCATGAGGGGTCAATCAGTCAGCCCAGCAGGAGTCTCATGAGGGTCAATCAGTCAGCCCGGCAGCAGTCTCATGAGGGTCAATCAGTCAGCCCAGCAGGAGTCTCATGAGGGTCAATCAGTCAGCCCAGCAGGAGTCTCATGAGGGTCAATCAGTCCACACAGCAGCAGTCTCATGAGGGTCAATCAGTCAGCCCAGCAGGAGTCTCATGAGGGTCAATCAGTCAGCCCAGCAGGAGTCTCATGAGGGGTCAATCAGTCAGCCCAGCAGGAGTCTCATGAGGGGTCAATCAGTCAGCAGTCTCATGAGGGTCAATCAGTCAGCCCAGCAGGAGTCTCATGAGGGTCAATCAGTCAGCCCAGCAGGAGTCTCATGAGGGGTCAATCAGTCAGCCCAGCAGGAGTCTCATGAGGGGTCAATCAGTCAGCCCAGCAGGAGTCTCATGAGGGTCAATCAGTCAGCCCGGCAGGAGTCTCATGAGGGTCAATCAGTCAGCCCAGCACCAGTCTCATGAGGGGTCAATCAGTCAGCCCAGCAGGAGTCTCATGAGGGTCAATCAGTCAGCCCAGCAGGAGTCTCATGAGGGGTCAATCAGTCAGCCCAGCATTAGTCTCACGAGGGGTCAATCAGTCAGCCCGGCAGCAGTCTCATGAGGGGTCAATCAGTCAGCCCAGCAGGAGTCTCATGAGGGTCAATCAGTCAGCCCAGCAGGAGTCTCATGAGGGTCAATCAGTCAGCCCAGCAGGTGTCTCATGAGGGTCAATCAGTCAGCCCAGCAGGAGTCTCATGAGGGGTCAATCAGTCAGCCCAGCAGGAGTCTCATGAGGGTCAATCAGTCAGCAGTCTCATGAGGGTCAATCAGTCAGCAGTCTCATGAGGGTCAATCAGTCAGCAGTCTCATGAGGGGTCAATCAGTCAGCAGTCTCATGAGGGGTCAATCAGTCAGCCCAGCAGGAGTCTCATGAGGGTCAATCAGTCAGCCCAGTAGCAGTCTCATGAGGGTCAATCAGTCAGCCCAGGATTAGTCTCATGAGGGGTCAATCAGTCAGCCCAGGATTAGTCTCATGAGGGGTCAATCAGTCAGCCCAGGATTAGTCTCATGAGGGGTCAATCAGTCAGCCCAGCAGGATTCTCATGAGGGTCAATCAGTCAGCCCGGCAGGAGTCTCATGAGGGTCAATCAGTCAGCCCAGCAGGAGTCTCATGAGGGTCAATCAGTCAGCCCAGCAGGAGTCTCATGAGGGTCAATCAGTCAGCCCAGCAGGAGTCTCATGAGGGGTCAATCAGTCAGCCCAGCAGGAGTCTCATGAGGGGCCAGTCAGCAGTCTCATGAGGGTCAATCAGTCAGCCCAGCAGGAGTCTCATGAGGGTCAATCAGTCAGCCCAGCAGGAGTCTCATGAGGGGTCAATCAGTCAGCCCAGCAGGAGTCTCAAGAGGGTCAATCAGTCAGCCCGGCAGCAGTCTCATGAGGGTCAATCAGTCAGCCCAGCAGGAGTCTCATGAGGGTCAATCAGTCAGCCCAGCAGGAGTCTCATGAGGGTCAATCAGTCAGCCCAGCAGGAGTCTCATGAGGGGTCAATCAGTCAGCCCAGCAGGAGTCTCATGAGGGGTCAATCAGTCAGCAGTCTCATGAGGGTCAATCAGTCAGCCCAGCAGGAGTCTCATGAGGGTCAATCAGTCAGCCCAGCAGGAGTCTCATGAGGGGTCAATCAGTCAGCCCAGCAGGAGTCTCAAGAGGGTCAATCAGTCAGCCCGGCAGCAGTCTCATGAGGGTCAATCAGTCAGCCCAGCAGGAGTCTCATGAGGGGTCAATCAGTCAGCCCAGCAGGAGTCTCATGAGGGTCAATCAGTCCACACAGCAGCAGTCTCATGAGGGTCAATCAGTCAGCCCAGCAGGAGTCTCATGAGGGTCAATCAGTCAGCCCAGCAGGAGTCTCATGAGGGGTCAATCAGTCAGCCCAGCAGGAGTCTCATGAGGGGTCAATCAGTCAGCAGTCTCATGAGGGTCAATCAGTCAGCCCAGCAGGAGTCTCATGAGGGGTCAATCAGTCAGCCCAGCAGGAGTCTCATGAGGGGTCAATCAGTCAGCAGTCTCATGAGGGTCAATCAGTCAGCAGTCTCATGAGGGGTCAATCAGTCAGCAGTCTCATGAGGGGTCAATCAGTCAGCCCAGCAGGAGTCTCATGAGGGTCAATCAGTCAGCCCAGCAGGAGTTTCATGAGGGTCAGTCAGTCAGCCCAGCAGTAGTCTCATGAGGGGTCAATCAGTCAGCCCAGCAGGAGTCTCATGAGGGTCAATCAGTCTCATGAGGGGTCAATCAGTCAGCCCAGTAGCAGTCTCATGAGGGTCAATCAGTCAGCCCAGGATTAGTCTCATGAGGGGTCAATCAGTCAGCCCAGGATTAGTCTCATGAGGGGTCAATCAGTCAGCCCAGGATTAGTCTCATGAGGGGTCAATCAGTCAGCCCAGCAGGATTCTCATGAGGGTCAATCAGTCAGCCCAGCAGGAGTCTCATGAGGGTCAATCAGTCTCATGAGGGGTCAATCAGTCAGCCCAGTAGCAGTCTCATGAGGGTCAATCAGTCAGCCCAGGATTAGTCTCATGAGGGGTCAATCAGTCAGCCCAGGATTAGTCTCATGAGGGGTCAATCAGTCAGCCCAGGATTAGTCTCATGAGGGGTCAATCAGTCAGCCCAGCAGGATTCTCATGAGGGTCAATCAGTCAGCCCAGCAGGAGTCTCATGAGGGTCAATCAGTCAGCCCAGCAGGAGTCTCATGAGGGTCAATCAGTCAGCCCAGCAGGAGTCTCATGAGGGTCAATCAGTCAACCCAGCAGGAGTCTCATGAGGGTCAATCAGTCAGCCCAGCAGGAGTCTCATGAGGGTCAATCAGTCAGCCCAGCAGGAGTCTCATGAGGGTCAATCAGTCAGCCCAGCAGCCGTCTCATGAGGGGTCAATCAGTCAGCCCAGCAGGAGTCTCATGAGGGTCAGTCAGTCAGCCCAGCATTAGTCTCATGAGGGTCAGTCAGTCAGCCCAGCATTAGTCTCATGAG
>NW_027040198.1:0-115000 GCF_034236695.1 Oncorhynchus nerka | reverse complement strand
TTATAACCTCAGACCATCTACTGATACATTATACTAACCCTGTCTCATAAAGACACTAGACATTATAACCTCAGACCATCTACTGATACATTATACTAACCCTGTCTCATAAAGACACATTATAACCTCAGACCATCTACTGATACATTATACTAACCCTGTCTCATAAAGACACTACATTATAACCTCAGACCATCTACTGATACATTATACTAACCCTGTCTCATAAAGACACTACATTATAACCTCAGACCATCTACTGATACATTATACTAACCCTGTCTCATAAAGACACATTATAACCTCAGACCATCTACTGATACATTATACTAACCCTGTCTCATAAAGACACTATACATTATAACCTCAGACCATCTACTGATACATTATACTAACCCTGTCTCATAAAGACACTAGACATTATAACCTCAGACCATCTACTGATACATTATACTAACCCTCTCATAAAGACACTAGACATTATAACCTCAGACCATCTACTGATACATTATACTAACCCTGTCTCATAAAGACACTATACATTATAACCTCAGACCATCTACTGATACATTATACTAACCCTGTCTCATAAAGACACTACATTATAACCTCAGACCATCTACTGATACATTATACTAACCCTGTCTCATAAAGACACTAGACATTATAACCTCAGACCATCTACTGATACATTATACTAACCCTGTCTCATAAAGACACTAGACATTATAACCTCAGACCATCTACTGATACATTATACTAACCCTGTCTCATAAAGACACATTATAACCTCAGACCATCTACTGATACATTATACTAACCCTGTCTCATAAAGACACATTATAACCTCAGACCATCTACTGATATATTATACTAACCCTGTCTCATAAAGACACTACATTATAACCTCAGACCATCTACTGATACATTATACTAACCCTGTCTCATAAAGACACTACCCATTATAACCTCAGACCATCTACTGATACATTATACTAACCCTGTCTCATAAAGACATTACATTATAACCTCAGACCATCTACTGATACATTATACTAACCCTGTCTCATAAAGACACTACATTATAACCTCAGACCATCTACTGATACATTATACTAACCCTGTCTCATAAAGACACATTATAACCTCAGACCATCTACTGATACATTATACTAACCCTGTCTCATAAAGACACTACATTATAACCTCAGACCATCTACTGATACATTATACTAACCCTGTCCTGTCTCATTAAAGACAGACCATCTACTGATACATTATATAACCTCATAAAGACCATCTCAGACCATCTACTGATACATTATACTAACCCTGTCTCATAAAGACACATTATAACCTCAGACCATCTACTGATACATTATACTAACCCTGTCTCATAAAGACACATTATAACCTCAGACCATCTACTGATACATTATACTAACCCTGTCTCATAAAGACACATTATAACCTCAGACCATCTACTGATACATTATACTAACCCTGTCTCATAAAGACACACATTATAACCTCAGACCATCTACTGATACATTATACTAACCCTGTCTCATAAAGACACTAGACATTATAACCTCAGACCATCTACTGATACATTATACTAACCCTGTCTCATAAAGACACTACATTATAACCTCATACCATCTACTGATACATTATACTAACCCTGTCTCATAAAGACACTAGACATTATAACCTCAGACCATCTACTGATACATTATACTAACCCTGTCTCATAAAGACACTAGACATTATAACCTCAGACCATCTACTGATACATTATACTAACCCTGTCTCATAAAGACACATTATAACCTCAGACCATCTACTGATACATTATACTAACCCTGTCTCATAAAGACACTATACATTATAACCTCAGACCATCTACTGATACATTATACTAACCCTGTCTCATAAAGACACTACATTATAACCTCAGACCATCTACTGATACATTATACTAACCCTGTCTCATAAAGACACATTATAACCTCAGACCATCTACTGATACATTATACTAACCCTGTCTCATAAAGACACATTATAACCTCAGACCATCTACTGATACATTATACTAACCCTGTCTCATAAAGACACTACATTATAACCTCAGACCATCTACTGATACATTATACTAACCCTGTCTCATAAAGACACTACATTATAACCTCAGACCATCTACTGATACATTATACTAACCCTGTCTCATAAAGACACATTATAACCTCAGACCATCTACTGATACATTATACTAACCCTGTCTCATAAAGACACTACATTATAACCTCAGACCATCTACTGATACATTATACTAACCCTGTCTCATAAAGACACATTATAACCTCAGACCATCTACTGATACATTATACTAACCCTGTCTCATAAAGACACTAGACATTATAACCTCAGACCATCTACTGATACATTATACTAACCCTGTCTCATAAAGACACTACATTATAACCTCAGACCATCTACTGATACATTATACTAACCCTGTCTCATAAAGACACTACATTATAACCTCAGACCATCTACTGATACATTATACTAACCCTGTCTCATTATATAAAGACCATCTACTGATACATTATAACCTCAGACCATCTACTGATACATTATACTAACCCTGTCTCATAAAGACACTACATTATAACCTCAGACCATCTACTGATACATTATACTAACCCTGTCTCATAAAGACATTACATTATAACCTCAGACCATCTACTGATACATTATACTAACCCTGTCTCATAAAGACACTACATTATAACCTCAGACCATCTACTGATACATTATACTAACCCTGTCTCATAAAGACACTACATTATAACCTCAGACCATCTACTGATACATTATACTAACCCTGTCTCATAAAGACACATTATAACCTCAGACCATCTACTGATACATTATACTAACCCTGTCTCATAAAGACACTACATTATAACCTCAGACCATCTACTGATACATTATACTAACCCTGTCTCATAAAGACACTACATTATAACCTCAGACCATCTACTGATACATTATACTAACCCTGTCTCATAAAGACACTACATTATAACCTCAGACCATCTACTGATACATTATACTAACCCTGTCTCATAAAGACACTACATTATAACCTCAGACCATCTACTGATACATTATACTAACCCTGTCTCATAAAGACACTACATTATAACCTCAGACCATCTACTGATACATTATACTAACCTGTCTCATAAAGACACTCATTATAAAGACATCTACTGATACATTATATAACCTCAGACCATCTACTGATACATTATACTAACCCTGTCTCTAAAGTCATTATAACCTCAGACCATCTACTGATACATTATACTAACCCTGTCTCATAAAGACACATTATAACCTCAGACCATCTACTGATACATTATACTAACCCTG
This sequence comes from Oncorhynchus nerka, assembly GCF_034236695.1. Lineage (NCBI taxonomy): Eukaryota > Metazoa > Chordata > Actinopteri > Salmoniformes > Salmonidae > Oncorhynchus > Oncorhynchus nerka. The sequence goes on along the minus strand of NW_027040198.1, from coordinate 111,556 downwards.
TCTCATAAAGACACTACATTATAACCTCAGACCATCTACTCAGACCATCTACTGATACATTATACTAACCCTGTCTCATAAAGACACTACATTATAACCTCAGACCATCTACTGATACATTATACTAACCCTGTCTCATAAAGACACTACATTATAACCTCAGACCATCTACTGATACATTATACTAACCCTGTCTCATAAAGACACTACATTATAACCTCAGACCATCTACTGATACATTATACTAACCCTGTCTCATAAAGACACATTATAACCTCAGACCATCTACTGATACATTATACTAACCCTGTCTCATAAAGACACTACATTATAACCTCAGACCATCTACTGATACATTATACTAACCCTGTCTCATAAAGACACATTATAACCTCAGACCATCTACTGATACATTATACTAACCCTGTCTCATAAAGACACTAGACATTATAACCTCAGACCATCTACTGATACATTATACTAACCCTGTCTCATAAAGACACATTATAACCTCAGACCATCTACTGATACATTATACTAACCCTGTCTCATAAAGACACTATACATTATAACCTCAGACCATCTACTGATACATTATACTAACCCTGTCTCATAAAGACACATTATAACCTCAGACCATCTACTGATACATTATACTAACCCTGTCTCTCATCAGAAACTGATACATTATACTAACCCTGTCTCATTACATTATAACCTCAGACCATCTACTGATACATTATACTAACCCTGTCTCATAAAGACACTACATTATAACCTCAGACCATCTACTGATACATTATACTAACCCTGTCTCATAAAGACACTACATTATAACCTCAGACCATCTACTGATACATTATACTAACCCTGTCTCATAAAGACACTACATTATAACCTCAGACCATCTACTGATACATTATACTAACCCTGTCTCATAAAGACACATTATAACCTCAGACCATCTACTGATACATTATACTAACCCTGTCTCATAAAGACACTACATTATAACCTCAGACCATCTACTGATACATTATACTAACCCTGTCTCATAAAGACACATTATAACCTCAGACCATCTACTGATACATTATACTAACCCTGTCTCATAAAGACACTACATTATAACCTCAGACCATCTACTGATACATTATACTAACCCTGTCTCATAAAGACACTAGACATTATAACCTCAGACCATCTACTGATATATTATACTAACCCTGTCTCATAAAGACACATTATAACCTCAGACCATCTACTGATATATTATACTAACCCTGTCTCATAAAGACACTACATTATAACCTCAGACCATCTACTGATACATTATACTAACCCTCTCATAAAGACACTACATTATAACCTCAGACCATCTACTGATACATTATACTAACCCTGTCTCATAAAGACACATTATAACCTCAGACCATCTACTGATACATTATACTAACCCTGTCTCATAAAGACACATTATAACCTCAGACCATCTACTGATATATTATACTAACCCTGTCTCATAAAGACACATTATAACCTCAGACCATCTACTGATATATTATACTAACCCTGTCTCATAAAGACACTACATTATAACCTCAGACCATCTACTGATACATTATACTAACCCTGTCTCATAAAGACACATTATAACCTCAGACCATCTACTGATACATTATACTAACCCTGTCTCATAAAGACACATTATAACCTCAGACCATCTACTGATATATTATACTAACCCGGTCTCATAAAGACACTACATTATAACCTCAGACCATCTACTGATACATTATACTAACCCTGTCTCATAAAGACACTAGACATTATAACCTCAGACCATCTACTGATATATTATACTAACCCTGTCTCATAAAGACACATTATAACCTCAGACCATCTACTGATACATTATACTAACCCCCATTATAAAGACACATTATACTAATTATAACCATTATAACAGACCATCTACTGATACATTATACTAACCCTGTCTCATAAAGACACATTATAACCTCAGACCATCTACTGATACATTATACTAACCCTGTCTCATAAAGACACATTATAACCTCAGACCATCTACTGATACATTATACTAACCCTGTCTCATAAAGACACTACATTATAACCTCAGACCATCTACTGATACATTATACTAACCCTGTCTCATAAAGACACATTATAACCTCAGACCATCTACTGATACATTATACTAACCCTGTCTCATAAAGACACATTATAACCTCAGACCATCTACTGATACATTATACTAACCCTGTCTCATAAAGACACTATACATTATAACCTCAGACCATCTACTGATACATTATACTAACCCTCTCATAAAGACACTACATTATAACCTCAGACCATCTACTGATACATTATACTAACCCTGTCTCATAAAGACACTAGACATTATAACCTCAGACCATCTACTGATACATTATACTAACCCTGTCTCATAAAGACACTACATTATAACCTCAGACCATCTACTGATATATTATACTAACCCTGTCTCATAAAGACACATTATAACCTCAGACCATCTACTGATACATTATACTAACCCTGTCTCATAAAGACACATTATAACCTCAGACCATCTACTGATACATTATACTAACCCTGTCTCATAAAGACATTACATTATAACCTCAGACCATCTACTGATACATTATACTAACCCTGTCTCATAAAGACACTACATTATAACCTCAGACCATCTACTGATACATTATACTAACCCTCTCATAAAGACACTACATTATAACCTCAGACCATCTACTGATACATTATACTAACCCTGTCTCATAAAGACACATTATAACCTCAGACCATCTACTGATACATTATACTAACCCTCTCATAGACATTGCATTATAACCTCATTATATTACCCCTAAGGAGAGGGAGAGACCAATGAGACGCCAGAGAAGAACCTTCCACTGTCTGGAATCTCAAAAATGTTCCATGGCAACACCCTTCAGCCCCGCTCTCATTGGCCAGTGCCTGTCCAGCCTCGTTTCTATTGGCTGATCTCTGCTTCCTTCAGAGGAGGACGATGATGATTCAGCTGCTACAGTTTCCACCACATGTATCACTCACACACACACACACACACACACACACACACACACACACACACACGGAGGTGAGACCTTGGAGCTCCACTGCTGTGACCTAAATGTTAGAGGTCAGAGGTGACTGGGGCCAGAGAGAGAGGAACTGTTGTTTCTTCTCTCTCCACGTGAAGGAGGGATAAACTCGGAGCTCTCCAGAGAAGAAGAACAGACTCCAGTCACGTGAAGGAGGGAACAGACTCCAGTCACGTGAAGGAGGGAACAGACTCCAGTCACGTGAAGGAGGGAACAGACTCCAGTCACGTGAAGGAGGGAACAGACTCCAGTCACGTGAAGGAGGGAACAGACTCCAGTCACGTGAAGGAGGGAACAGACTCCAGTCACGTGAAGGAGGGAACAGACTCCAGTCACGTGAAGGAGGGAACAGACTCCAGTCACGTGAAGGAGGGAACAGACTCCAGTCACGTGAAGGAGGGAACAGACTCCAGTCACGTGAAGGAGGGAACAGACTCCAGTCGCGTGGAGGAGGGAACAGACTCCAGTCGCGTGGAGGAGGGAACAGACTCCAGTCGCGTGAAGGAGGGAACAGACTCCAGTCGCGTGAAGGAGGGAACAGACTCCAGTCGCGTGAAGGAGGGAACAGACTCCAGTCGCGTGAAGGAGGGAACAGACTCCAGTCGCGTGAAGGAGGGAACAGACTCCAGTCGCGTGAAGGAGGGAACAGACTCCAGTCGCGTGAAGGAGGGAACAGACTCCAGTCGCGTGAAGGAGGGAACAGACTCCAGTCGCGTGAAGGAGGGAACAGACTCCAGTCGCGTGAAGGAGGGAACAGACTCCAGTCGCGTGAAGGAGGGAACAGACTCCAGTCGCGTGAAGGAGGGAACAGACTCCAGTCGCGTGAAGGAGGGAACAGACTCCAGTCGCGTGAAGGAGGGAACAGACTCCAGTCGCGTGAAGGAGGGAACAGACTCCTGTGACGTGAAGGAGGGAACAGACTCCAGTCACGTGAAGGAGGGAACAGACTCCAGTCACGTGAAGGAGGGGAACAGACTCCAGTCACGTGAAGGAGAGAAGGGGAACAGACTCCAGAACGGGAACATGGGTGTCTCCCCTCTGCCCAGAGCGGCTAAATGTCCCTTCCTTATGTTATAAAACACACTTTAACAAGACAATTATAATTCTTTGTGTTCTGAATGGTTCAGTAGGATCTATCTCCAACATGTCATTAACATGCTACCCCCTGTGCAACCTAAAACCATCCCATAATAAGCACCGAGCTCTGTTGACAGAGAGGTGGCACTAAGTCGGCCTTTTTTGGGGCGGGGTTACGTGTTGTGGTCTTAGTCTGAAAAGTTGTTTCCGAAGGTCCCTAAAAGCTAACGTGAAACGAGCTGAAAGGTAAAAGGAGGAGTTTTGATTGGACGGTAGAAGAAAGATCAAACCTCCAACACAATCTTAAACCCTTAGTGTCTAAGCCTGTGTGTGTGTGTGTGTGTGTGTGTGTGTGTGTGTGTGTGTGTAACATAGATCTACTCACAGCCGTGGTACGATGCAGGTGACCCCCCTTAGTGTCTAAGCCAGTGTGTGTGTGTGTGTGTGTGTGTGTGTGTGTGTGTGTGTGACACAGATCTACTCACAGCCGTGGTACGATGCAGGTGACCCCTCTGACTTGCCGTACTCCTCGCTGTAGGAGGTCGACAGGTTGGGTTGAGACGAACCTCGGCCAAAACCCTGACCCGGTGTCACCGCCCCTGTAGTGGTGACCTGAGCCATCCTCTCCTTCGTCTTCAGAGCCTGGGAACGCTCACCTGGACAGGAACACCATCATCATCATCATCATCATCATCATTAACCTCACCTGGGCAGACCTAGTGGTCCATGACAGACAGTACGTTACTCCAGACAGACAGTACATTACTCCAGACAGACAGTACATTACTAGACAGACCTAGTGGTCTATGACAGACAGTACACGACTCCAGACAGACAGTACATTACCCCAGACAGACAGTACATGACTCCAGACAGACAGTACATTACTCCAGACAGACAGACAGTACATGACTCCAGACAGACAGTACATTACTCCAGACAGACAGTACATTACTCAGACAGACAGACAGTACATGACTCCAGACAGACAGTACATCACTACAGACAGACAGTGCATTACTCCAGACAGACAGACAGTACATGACTCCAGACAGACAGTACATTACTCCAGACAGACAGACAGTACATGACTCCAGACAGACAGACAGTACATGACTCCAGACAGACAGTACATCACTACAGACAGACAGTGCATTACTCCAGACAGACAGTACATGACCCCAGACAGACAGTACATCACTACAGATAGACAGACAGTACATTACTCCAGACAGACCTAGTGGTCTATGACAGACAGTACATTACTCCAGGCAGACAGTACATTACTCCAGACAGACAGTACATTACTACAGACAGACAGTACATTACTACAGACAGACAGCCCTAGTGCCAGACAGGACCACCACCTCCCTCTTCCTCCTCCTCACCTTTCAGTCTCTCCTCATCTTTCAACAGGACCACCACCTCCCTCTTCCTCACCTTTCAGTCTCATCTTTCAGCAGGACCACCTCCCCCCTCCTCCTCACCTTTCAGTCTCATCTTTCAGCAGGACCACCACCTCCCTCCTCCTCACCTTTCAGTCTCTCCTCATCTTTCAGCAGGACCACCACCTCCCTCTTCCTCACCTTTCAGTCTCATCTTTCAGCAGGACCACCACCACCTCCCACCTCCTCACCTTTCAGTCTCATCTTTCAGCAGGACCACCACCTCCCTCTTCCTCCTCCTCACCTTTCAGTCTCTCCTCATCTTTCAGCAGGACCACCACCTCCCTCTTCCTCCTCCTCACCTTTCAGTCTCTCCTCATCTTTCAGCAGGACCACCACCTCCCTCTTCCTCCTCCTCACCTTTCAGTCTCTCCTCATCTTTCAGCAGGACCACCACCTCCCTCTTCCTCCTCCTCACCTTTCAGTCTCTCCTCATCTTTCAACAGTACCACCACCTCCCTCTTCCTCCTCCTCACCTTTCAGTCTCTCCTCATCTTTCAGCAGGACCACCACCTCCCTCTTCCTCACCTTTCAGTCTCATCTTTCAGCAGGACCACCACCTCCCTCTTCCTCCTCCTCACCTTTCAGTCTCTCCTCATCTTTCAGCAGGACCACCACCTCCCTCCTGTCTCTCCTCATCTTTCAGCAGGACCACCACCTCCCTCCTCCTCACCTTTCAGTCTCTCCTCATCTTTCAGCAGGACCACCACCTCCCTCCTCCTCCTCACCTTTCAGTCTCTCCTCATCTTTCAGCAGGACCACCACCTCCCTCTTCCTCCTCACCTTTCAGTCTCTCCTCACCTTTCAGCAGGACCACCACCTCCCTCTTCCTCACCTTTCAGTCTCATCTTTCAGCAGGACCACCACCTCCCTCTTCCTCCTCCTCACCTTTCAGTCTCTCCTCATCTTTCAGCAGGACCACCACCTCCCTCCTGTCTCTCCTCATCTTTCAGCAGGACCACCACCTCCCTCCTCCTCCTCACCTTTCAGTCTCTCCTCATCTTTCAGCAGGACCACCACCTCCCTCCTCCTCCTCACCTTTCAGTCTCTCCTCATCTTTCAGCAGGACCACCACCTCCCTCCTCCTCACCTTTCAGTCTCTCCTCATCTTTCAGCAGGACCACCACCACCCTCTTCCTCCTCACCTTTCAGTCTCTCCTCATCTTTCAGCAGGACCACCAGCTGTTTGCTCTTCTCTCTGACGTTGATTCCCTGGTCTTTTCCGTCTCTGTCTATGTACTGAAAGTCCTTCAGAGTCTGGATGGCGAAGATGTTCTCTTTACACTGTAGAGCCACGCGCTCTGACCCCGTCTGGAAAACACACACACACACACACACACACACAACATATTAACACTGCAGAGCCACGCGCTCTGACCCAGTCTGGAAAACACACACACACACACACACACACACACACACACAACATATTAACACTGCAGAGCCACGCGCTCTGACCCAGTCTGGAAAACACACACACACACACACACACACACATTAACACTGTAGAGCCACGCGCTCTGACCCCGTCTGGAAAACACACACACACACACACACACACACAACATATTAACACTGCAGAGCCACGCGCTCTGACCCAGTCTGGAAAACACACACACACACACACACACACACACACACACAACATATTAACACTGCAGAGCCACGCGCTCTGACCCAGTCTGGAAAACACACACACACACACACACACACACATTAACACTGTAGAGCCACGCGCTCTGACCCAGTCTGGAAAACACACACACAACATATTAACACTGCAGAGCCACGCGCTCTGACCCAGTCTGGAAAACACACACACACACACACACACACACAACATATTAACACTGCAGAGCCACGCGCTCTGACCCCGTCTGGAAAACACACACACACACACACACACAACATATTAACACTGCAGAGCCACGCGCTCTGACCCAGTCTGGAAAACACACACACACACACACACACACACACACACACAACATATTAACACTGCAGAGCCACGCGCTCTGACCCCGTCTGGAAACACACACACACACACACACACACAACATATTAACACTGCAGAGCCACGCGCTCTGACCCAGTCTGGAAAACACACACACAACATATTAACAAATTAACACTGCAGGAGCCTCCCAGGTGGCGCAGTGGTCTAAGGCCACCAGACTCTGGGTTCGAGCCCAGGCACTTTCGCAGCCGGCCGCGATTGGGAGGCCGGAAGCCAGCGTCGTCCGGGTTACGGGAAGGCTTGGGATATCCTCGTCTCATAGCAACTCCTGGTGCAGTGCGCGCTAAGCAGGTCGCCAGGTGCACGGTTCTACAGCTGCACCATCGAGAGCATCCTGACCGGTTGCATCACCGCCTGGTACGGCAACTGCTCGGCATCTGACCGTAAGGCGCTACAGAGGCGAACGGCCCATCCAGTCAGCGTTTCACAGTTCAAGTCTTGTTTTATTATTATTATTATATTATGTTGTTGTTGTTGTTGTTGTTGTTGTTGTTATTATTATTATTATTATTACGTGTCTCTATTATTACTACTGGTATCAGGGGTGTGGCGTTACCTTAATCAGGTAGTCGAGCAGCGTCAGCGCCTTGTATACCTGTCTCTATTATTACTGGTATCAGGGGTGTGGCGTTACCTTAATCAGGTAGTCGAGCAGCGTCAGCGCCTTGTATACCTGTCTCTATTATTACTGGTATCAGGGGTGTGGCGTTACCTTAATCAGGTAGTCGAGCAGCGCCTTGTATACGTGTCTCTATTATTACTGGTATCAGGGGTGTGGCGTTACCTTAATCAGGTAGTCGAGCAGCGCCTTGTATACGTGTCTCTATTATTACTGGTATCAGGGGTGTGGCGTTACCTTAATCAGGTAGTCGAGCAGCGTCAGCGCCTTGTATACCTGTCTCTATTATTACTGGTATCAGGGGTGTGGCGTTACCTTAATCAGGTAGTCGAGCAGCGCCTTGTATACGTGTCTCTATTATTACTGGTATCAGGGTGTGGCGTTACCTTAATCAGGTAGTCGAGCAGCGTCAGCGCCTTGTATACCTGTCTCTATTATTACTGGTATCAGGGGTGTGGCGTTACCTTAATCAGGTAGTCGAGCAGCGCCTTGTATACCTGTCTCTATTATTACTGGTATCAGGGGTGTGGCGTTACCTTAATCAGGTAGTCGAGCAGCGCCTTGTATACCTGTCTCTATTATTACTGGTATCAGGGGTGTGGCGTTACCTTAATCAGGTAGTCGAGCAGCGCCTTGTATACCTGTCTCTATTATTACTGGTATCAGGGGTGTGGCGTTACCTTAATCAGGTAGTCGAGCAGCGCCTTGTATACCTGTCTCTATTATTACTGGTATCAGGGGTGTGGCGTTACCTTAATCAGGTAGTCGAGCAGCGCCTTGTATACCTGTCTCTATTATTACTGGTATCAGGGGTGTGGCGTTACCTTAATCAGGTAGTCGAGCAGCGTCAGCGCCTTGTATACCTGTCTCTGTTATTACTGGTATCAGGGGTGTGGCGTTACCTTAATCAGGTAGTCGAGCAGCGCCTTGTATACCTGTCTCTATTATTACTGGTATCAGGGGTGTGGCGTTACCTTAATCAGGTAGTCGAGCAGCGTCAGCGCCTTGTATACCTGTCTCTATTATTACTGGTATCAGGGTGTGGCGTTACCTTAATCAGGTAGTCGAGCAGCGCCTTGTATACCTGTCTCTATTACTACTGGTATCAGGGGTGTGGCGTTACCTTAATCAGGTAGTCGAGCAGCGCCTTGTATACCTGTCTCTATTATTACTGGTATCAGGGGTGTGGCGTTACCTTAATCAGGTAGTCGAGCAGCGCCTTGTATACCTGTCTCTATTATTACTGGTATCAGGGGTGTGGCGTTACCTTAATCAGGTAGTCGAGCAGCGCCTTGTATACCTGTCTCTATTATTACTGGTATCAGGGGTGTGGCGTTACCTTAATCAGGTAGTCGAGCAGCGTCAGCGCCTTGTATACCTGTCTCTATTATTACTGGTATCAGGGGTGTGGCGTTACCTTAATCAGGTAGTCGAGCAGCGCCTTGTATACCTGTCTCTATTATTACTGGTATCAGGGGTGTGGCGTTACCTTAATCAGGTAGTCGAGCAGCGCCTTGTATACCTGTCTCTATTATTACTGGTATCAGGGGTGTGGCGTTACCTTAATCAGGTAGTCGAGCAGCGCCTTGTATACCTGTCTCTATTATTACTGGTATCAGGGGTGTGGCGTTACCTTAATCAGGTAGTCGAGCAGCGCCTTGTATACCTGTCTCTATTATTACTGGTATCAGGGGTGTGGCGTTACCTTAATCAGGTAGTCGAGCAGCGCCTTGTATACCTGTCTCTATTATTACTGGTATCAGGGGTGTGGCGTTACCTTAATCAGGTAGTCGAGCAGCGCCTTGTATACCTGTCTCTATTATTACTGGTATCAGGGGTGTGGCGTTACCTTAATCAGGTAGTCGAGCAGCGTCAGCGCCTTGTATACCTGTCTCTGTTATTACTGGTATCAGGGGTGTGGCGTTACCTTAATCAGGTAGTCGAGCAGCGCCTTGTATACCTGTCTCTATTATTACTGGTATCAGGGGTGTGGCGTTACCTTAATCAGGTAGTCGAGCAGCGTCAGCGCCTTGTATACCTGTCTCTATTATTACTGGTATCAGGGGTGTGGCGTTACCTTAATCAGGTAGTCGAGCAGCGCCTTGTATACCTGTCTCTATTATTACTGGTATCAGGGGTGTGGCGTTACCTTAATCAGGTAGTCGAGCAGCGCCTTGTATACCTGTCTCTATTATTACTGGTATCAGGGGTGTGGCGTTACCTTAATCAGGTAGTCGAGCAGCGTCAGCGCCTTGTATACGTGTCTCTATTACTACTGGTATCAGGGGTGTGGCGTTACCTTAATCAGGTAGTCGAGCAGCGCCTTGTATACCTGTCTCTATTATTACTGGTATCAGGGGTGTGGCGTTACCTTAATCAGGTAGTCGAGCAGCGCCTTGTATACCTGTCTCTATTATTACTGGTATCAGGGGTGTGGCGTTACCTTAATCAGGTAGTCGAGCAGCGTCAGCGCCTTGTATACCTGTCTCTATTATTACTGGTATCAGGGGTGTGGCGTTACCTTAATCAGGTAGTCGAGCAGCGCCTTGTATACCTGTCTCTATTATTACTGGTATCAGGGGTGTGGCGTTACCTTAATCAGGTAGTCGAGCAGCGCCTTGTATACCTGTCTCTATTATTACTGGTATCAGGGGTGTGGCGTTACCTTAATCAGGTAGTCGAGCAGCGCCTTGTATACCTGTCTCTATTATTACTGGTATCAGGGGTGTGGCGTTACCTTAATCAGGTAGTCGAGCAGCGCCTTGTATACCTGTCTCTATTATTACTGGTATCAGGGGTGTGGCGTTACCTTAATCAGGTAGTCGAGCAGCGCCTTGTATACCTGTCTCTATTATTACTGGTATCAGGGGTGTGGCGTTACCTTAATCAGGTAGTCGAGCAGCGTCAGCGCCTTGTATACCTGTCTCTGTTATTACTGGTATCAGGGGTGTGGCGTTACCTTAATCAGGTAGTCGAGCAGCGCCTTGTATACCTGTCTCTATTATTACTGGTATCAGGGGTGTGGCGTTACCTTAATCAGGTAGTCGAGCAGCGTCAGCGCCTTGTATACCTGTCTCTATTATTACTGGTATCAGGGGTGTGGCGTTACCTTAATCAGGTAGTCGAGCAGCGCCTTGTATACCTGTCTCTATTATTACTGGTATCAGGGGTGTGGCGTTACCTTAATCAGGTAGTCGAGCAGCGCCTTGTATACCTGTCTCTATTATTACTGGTATCAGGGGTGTGGCGTTACCTTAATCAGGTAGTCGAGCAGCGTCAGCGCCTTGTATACGTGTCTCTATTACTACTGGTATCAGGGGTGTGGCGTTACCTTAATCAGGTAGTCGAGCAGCGCCTTGTATACCTGTCTCTATTATTACTGGTATCAGGGGTGTGGCGTTACCTTAATCAGGTAGTCGAGCAGCGCCTTGTATACCTGTCTCTATTATTACTGGTATCAGGGGTGTGGCGTTACCTTAATCAGGTAGTCGAGCAGCGCCTTGTATACCTGTCTCTATTACTACTGGTATCAGGGGTGTGGCGTTACCTTAATCAGGTAGTCGAGCAGCGCCTTGTATACCTGTCTCTATTATTACTGGTATCAGGGGTGTGGCGTTACCTTAATCAGGTAGTCGAGCAGCGCCTTGTATACCTGTCTCTATTATTACTGGTATCAGGGGTGTGGCGTTACCTTAATCAGGTAGTCGAGCAGCGCCTTGTATACCTGTCTCTATTATTACTGGTATCAGGGGTGTGGCGTTACCTTAATCAGGTAGTCGAGCAGCGTCAGCGCCTTGTATACCTGTCTCTATTATTACTGGTATCAGGGGTGTGGCGTTACCTTAATCAGGTAGTCGAGCAGCGCCTTGTATACCTGTCTCTATTATTACTGGTATCAGGGGTGTGGCGTTACCTTAATCAGGTAGTCGAGCAGCGCCTTGTATACCTGTCTCTATTATTACTGGTATCAGGGGTGTGGCGTTACCTTAATCAGGTAGTCGAGCAGCGCCTTGTATACCTGTCTCTATTATTACTGGTATCAGGGGTGTGGCGTTACCTTAATCAGGTAGTCGAGCAGCGTCAGCGCCTTGTACACGTGTCTCCAGTTCTTCCCGTGGTCGTTGAGGCGCCTCCAGATCATACTCATGATCTCACTGAACGCCACGACGTTGTAGGTCAGGTCGGCCACCTCTGACATCAGAGAGGACGAGGGGCCCCAGGGGTCGTTGGAGGTGGACTCTCGGACCTTCTTCTCCGCGTCGGAGTAGTTGTTCACCATGTTCTTCACAGAACGTCTGATCGTGGAGCTCGGCATAGTGGTGGTGGTCACACACACACGCGCGCGCGCTACCACGACTGGGACACACAGTCAAGAGTGTGTGTGTGTGTGTGGGGGGGGGGGGGAGAGTTTGTGTGTCTGAATCCGTTCTCGCTGCACCGGCAGCGTTGTGTGTGTCACCGTGTCACTGAGTGTGTGTGTGTGTTGTCACCGAGTGTGTGTGTGTATGTGTGTGTGTTCAGGGTGCCTCCGCGGGCCAGGAGTGTGTTCCACAGTCCTCACAGACAACAGCCTGTTAGAACCATCTCCACACACACAGAGCTGGACACACACACAGCCACGCCTTCACCTGAGGAGAGAGAGAGAGAGGGGGGTTAGTATTGTGAGAGAAGGGGCACAGACAGAGAGAAAGAGACAAGAGAGAGACAGAAGGGGCCTCATATCAATTTAAGGGCCCAGAAATGTGACTCCTGTGGAGACCTCAAACCTCCCTCTTCACCCTGCCTCCCCCCTCCCCCAAACCTCCCTCATCACCCTGCCTCCTCCCAAGCCTCCCCCCAAACCTCCCTCCTCACCCTGCCTCCCCCCTCCTGCCAACCCTCCCTCCTCACCCTGCCTCCCCCTCCCCCAACCCTCCCTCCTCACCCTGCCTCCCCCAAACCTCCCTCCTCACCCTGCCTCCCCCTCCACCAAATCTCCCTCACCCTGCCTCCCCCAACCCTCCCTCCTCACCCTGCCTCCCCCTCCTGCCAACCCTCTCTCCTCACCCTGCCTCCCCCAAACCTCCCTCCTCACCCTGCCTCCCCCAAACCTCCCTCCTCACCCTGCCTCCCCCTCCTCACCCTGCCTCCCCCTCCTGCCAAACCTCCCTCACCCTGCCTCCCCCAAACCTCCCTCATCACCCTGCCTCCCCCTCCTGCCAAACCTCCCTCATCACCCTGCCTCCCCCAAACCTCCCTCCTCACCCTGCCTCCCCCTCCTGCCAAACCTCCATCCTCACCCTGCCTCCCCCAAACCTCCCTCCTCACCCTGCCTCCCCCTCCTGCCAACCCTCTCTCCTCACCCTGCCTCCCTCCAAACCTCCCTCCTCACCCTGCCTTCCCCCCTCCTGCCAAACCTCCCTCCTCACCCTGCCTCCCACCTCCTGCCAAACCTCCCTCCTCACCCTGCCTCCCACCTCCTGCCACTATGAATACAGCACTGACCTAATGACATCTGCTGCTTTAAAATCACTTATTCACACACACGACTAGAGGAAGAGCCCCCGTCTGTCTCCCGGAACAACCCCCCACTCCTCACCCCCAGCCCAGGAGGACTGCACAGACAGGGTCTGTCAGAGCACAGGGACAGAGAGATGGTCTGGGCCTAAACCAACACTCGACACTATGGAACACAAGGCTTTTACTATCTCATCCTTGGAATATACAAGGTCAGAGGTCATCTGCCTTTGGCTTAAAGAGCAAGAACCCAGACTTCGCCAAAGAAATCAGAAATACAGACATTGTCATCCTACAAGAAACCTGGTATAGAGGAGACAGACCCACTGGTTGTCCTCTAGGGTACAGAGAGCTGGTAGTCCCATCCACTACACTACCAGGTGGGTGGTATAGAGGAGACGGACCCACTGGTTGTCCTCTAGGTTACAGAGAGCTGGTAGTCCCATCCACCACACTACCAGGTGGGTGGTATAGAGGAGATGGACCCACTGGTTGTCCTCTAGGTTACAGAGAGCTGGTCGTCCCATCCACCACACTACCAGGTGGGTGGTATAGCGTGATGCTAACCACTCTGAGCTGTAAAACACTATGTAGCAGCTAGCCTAGCGTGATGCTAACCACTCTGAGCTGTAAAACACTATGTAGCAGCTAGCCTGGCTAGCCTAGCATGATGCCAACCACTCTGAGCTGTAAAACACTATGTAGCAGCTAGCCTGGCTAGCCTAGCGTGATGCTAACCACTCTGAGCTGTAAAACACTATGTAGCAGCTAGCCTGGCTAGCCTAGCGTGATGTAAGTCGCTCTGGATAAGAGCGTCTGCTAAATGACTTAAATGTTAAATGTAAATGTAGCAGCTAGCCTGGCTAGCCTAGCGTGATGCTAACCACTCTGAGCTGTAAAACACTATGTAGCAGCTAGCCTGGCTAGCCTAGCATGATGCCAACCACTCTGAGCTGTAAAACACTATGTAGCAGCTAGCCTGGCTAGCCTAGCGTGATGCCAACCACTCTGAGCTGTAAAACACTATGTAGCAGCTAGCCTGGCTAGCCTAGCGTGATGCTAACCACTCTGAGCTGTAAAACACTATGTAGCAGCTAGCCTGGCTAGCCTAGCGTGATGCCAACCACTCTGAGCTGTAAAACACTATGTAGCAGCTAGCCTGGCTAGCCTAGCGTGATGCTAACCACTCTGAGCTGTAAAACACTATGTAGCAGCTAGCCTGGCTAGCCTAGCGTGATGCCAACCACTCTGAGCTGTAAAACACTATGTAGCAGCTAGCCTGGCTAGCCTAGCGTGATGCTAACCACTCTGAGCTGTAAAACACTATGTAGCAGCTAGCCTAGCGTGATGCTAACCACTCTGGGCTGTAAAACACTATGTAGCAGCTAGCCTAGCGTGATGCTAACAAATCTGAGCTGTAAAACACTATGTAGCAGCTAGCCTAGCGTGATGCTAACCACTCTGAGCTGTAAAACACTATGTAGCAGCTAGCCTAGCGTGATGCTAACCACTCTGGGCTACAAAACACACTATAAAAAAAATGGTATCCTCGAGTTC
Source organism: Oncorhynchus nerka (assembly GCF_034236695.1). Taxonomy (NCBI): domain Eukaryota; kingdom Metazoa; phylum Chordata; class Actinopteri; order Salmoniformes; family Salmonidae; genus Oncorhynchus; species Oncorhynchus nerka. The sequence goes on along the minus strand of NW_027040198.1, from coordinate 96,175 downwards.
ATCTGACTGGGGAAGTAGACAACGGGCCTCATTGCCAAAAACCCCTGGAATATCCCTTTATTGATACACCGGGCTGACAACACAATAGGTATTTCTCTGTGTGTGTGTGTGTGTGTGTGTGTGTGTGTAGACAAGCAAATCCAACCGGTTCTTTCACCCTTCTAGAAGAACCGGACTGTTGGAATCTAGAATGTTTTCAGAAGCAGTAAACTGGGACATGTTCACAGACAGAGAGTTCCTCATCACCCTGCCTCCCCCCTCCCCCAAACCTCCCTCCTCACCCTGCCTCCCCCTCCTCACCCTGCCTCCCCCAAACCTCCCCCTCCCCATCTACCATTCACATAAGCAACGCAAAGAAATCTTCAACCGCTGATTTATCAACTGGGCTCAGTGAGCTCCTGCCCAAGTCAAGAACTGCTTATCAAATCAATTTATATATATATATATAAATCAAATCAAATGTATTTATATGAAGCCCTTTGTACATCAGCTGATATCTCAAAGTGCTGTACAGAAACCCAGCCTAAAACCACAAACAGCAAGTAATGCAGGTGTAGAAGCAGAGATCCATCCATACTAACATCATGTAATGTCCAAGCACCCTTCTCTCTCTCACACTCACCCCTCCCTTCCCTTCCTATGCCCCGAGACGTCTCCCTTTGTCCTCCCCAGCCCAAGACAAAGCCGGAGATACCGCCCCGAGAGTCGGCTACAGGTGCATCGGTCACCCCCCTCCCTCCCCAACCTGCCTTTACTCAAACTGACCACACACACACACACACACAGAGAGACAATAGACAAAGCCTGCCTGCTAACCCCACCACGGGTCTAGCGGTTCCCCTAAGCCTGGGCAGAGGGGCAGCATCCCAAGCCTGGGCAGAGGGGCAGCATCCCGGCTACACCCAGGGGGCAGCATCCCAAGCCTGGGCAGAGGGGCAGCATCCCAAGCCTGGGCAGAGGGGCAGCATCCCAGCTACACCCAGGGGGCAGCATCCTGGACCCAGGGGGCAGCATCCCAAGCCTGGGCAGAGGGGCAGCATCCCAAGCCTGGGCAGAGGGGCAGCATCCCGGCTACACCCAGGGGGCAGCATCCCAAGCCTGGGTAGAGGGGCAGCATCCCAAGCCTGGGCAGAGGGGCAGCATCCCAAGCCTGGGCAGAGGGGCAGCATCCCAAGCCTGGGCAGAGGGGCAGCATCCCAAGCCTGGGCAGAGGGGCAGCATCCCAAGCTTGGGCAGAGGGGCAGCATCCCAAGCCTGGGCAGAGGGGCAGCATCCCAAGCTTGGGCAGAGGGGCAGCATCCCAAGCCTGGGCAGAGGGGCAGCATCCCGGCTACACCCAGAGGGGCAGCATCCCAACTACACCCAGGGGGCAGCTACACCCAGGGGGGCAGCATCCTGGCTACACCCAGGAGGCATTACAGCTCAGTGTCCTGCACCATGTTTCCGTGCTGAGAGATAAATGTTACAGCGATTGATACATGGTGACAGAGGTAAAACAGCGCCCCCACCTGGACAAACATTATGGCCACTACAATAAAGTGAACACACACCAAACGCTCTTATAGTGAATTATGTTCCGCTTCAATGTTAGCTAGTTACCAAAACTGTACAGATAGTTTAATGGAAATGTCAATGGTATTTCCTGCTACAGTGATTCATCAACCACATCAAATCAGCTGATATTATAAGCTAGTTATGACAAACAACGATTCCCCAGGTTGTCTAGTTAGCATCGTTTTGCCATGAAAACAAGAAGAGCCGGTAGCTAACAAGCTAACAAGCTAACTAGCTGCAAACTCTCCTTCCAGACTCATATCAAACATCTCCAATCGAAAATCAAATCAAGAGTCGGCTTTCTATTCCGCAACAAAGCCTCCTTCACTCACGCCGCCAAGCTTACCCCAGTAAAACTGACTATCCTACCGATCCTCGACTTCGGCGATGTCATCTACAAAATGGCTTCCAACACTCTACTCAGCAAACTGGATGCAGTCTATCACAGTGCCATCCGTTTTGTCACTAAAGCACCTTATACCACCCACCACTGCGACTTGTATGCTCTACTCGGCTGGCCCTCACTACATATTCGTCGCCAGACCCACTGGCTCCAGGTCATCTACAAGTCCATGCTAGGTAAAGCTCCGCCTTATCTCAGCTCACTGGTCACGATGGCAACACCCATCCGTAGCACGCGCTCCAGCAGGTGTATCTCATTGAGCATCCCCAAAGCCTACACCTCATTCGGCCGCCTTTCGTTCCAGTACTCTGCTGCCTGTGACTGGAACGAATTGCAAAAATCTCTGAAGTTGGAGACTTTTATCTCCCTCACCAACTTCAAACATCAGCTATCTGAGCAGCTAACCGATCGCTGCAGCTGTACATAGTCTATTGGTAAATAGCCCACCCATTTTCACCTACCTCATCCCCATACTGTTTTTATTTATTTACTTTTCTGCTCTTTTGCACACCAATATCTCTACCTGTACATGATCATTTATCACTCCAGTGTTAATCTGCAAAATTGTAATTATTCGCCTACCTCCTCATGCCTTTTGCACACATTGTATATAGACTCCCCCCTTTTTTCTACTGTGTTATTGACTTGTTAATTGTTTACTCCATGTGTAACTCTGTGTTGTCTGTTCACACTGCTATGCTTTATCTTGGCCAGGTCGCAGTTGCAAATGAGAACTTGTTCTCAACTAGCCTACCTGGTTAAATAAAGGTGAAATAAAATAAAAATAAATAAATAGCTAACAAGCTAACAAGCTAACTAGCTAACAACCCAGCCCCCAAAAGGTTACCTAAAATGGTAAAGACAACATTCTCTCACACACACTAGTAGCTTTGTATACGAACTAAAGCTAAAGTGTGTCCTAAAACACTAAACGTTTGAGTTGAGCAGTTTTTAGTTTTTAAACCAGTTATGTTGGATCGATGGACTAACAAAATTGTCATCAACGCCTTTCTGAAATACATATCTAGCTAGCCGGCTAGTTTGCTAAAAAATAAATTCAAAATATTTTGGAAACAAACTACATAGCTAAACATTAGCAAAAAATGTACATTTTCTGTCACATTTAAAAATTGTTGAAAATCTGTGTGAATTCACTACAACATCTAACTAACTTAATTTAAAACATGTTTTTAAGTTATGGTTATGTACAAACTTAGCTAACAAATTAGCATGTTAGTTACAAGAACTTATTGAATGAAAAATTCCCCCCCAAAAAGTTGTTGGAACAACAACAAAAAATATCCTGACCAATACAACCACCCCTCTTCTCTACTCCATACTCCTTCAGTTTAAAGTTTTAAAAAAATAAACATTTAAAAAGAAAGTTCCAACAATTTTGTTGTTTGAACATGTTTTAGGATTTAAATTGTTGCATTTTATCTGGGTTTCTAATTAGGGAGTCACCCCAACACAGTAGCTAGGCCACTAGCTAACTACAACACCTTCTCGATACTGTTAGCTTAGCTACAACGATACTAAAAAAAGATAGCAAACGCTAAACCTTGTTAGCTAACTCACTGGCTAAACAGTGTTAGCTAACTCACTGGCTAACCCTTGTTAGCTAACTCACTGGCTAAACAGTGTTAGCTAACCCTTGTTAGCTAACTCACTGGCTAACCCTTGTTAGCTAACGCATTAGCTAACGCACTGGCTAACACTTGTTAGCTAACGCATTAGCTAACGCACTGGCTAACACTTGTTAGCTAACGCACTGGCTAACACTTGTTAGCTAACGCACTGGCTAACACTTGTTAGCTAACGCACTGGCTAACACTTGTTAGCTAACGCACTGGCTAACAAACTGGCTAACCTTGTTAACTCACTGGCTAACTCTTGATAGCTAACTAACTGGCTAACAAACTGGCTAACCTTGTTAACTGGCTAACAAACTGGCTAACCTTGTTAACTCACTGGCTAACCCTTGTTAGCTAACTCACTGGCTAACCCTTGTAAACTAACTAACTGGCTAACACACTGGCTAACCTTGTTAACTCACTGGCTAACCCTTGTTAGCTAACTCACTGGCTAACCCTTGTTAGCTAACTCACTGGCTAACCCTTGTTAGCTAACTCACTGGCTAGCCCTTGTTAGCTAACTAACTGGCTAGCCCTTGTTAGCTAACTAACTGGCTAGCCCTTGTTAGCTAACTAACTGGCTAGCCCTTGTTAGCTAACTGGCTAACCTTGTTAACTAACTGGCTAACTCTTGATAGCTAACTAACTGGCTAACAAACTGGCTAACCTTGTTAACTCACTGGCTAACCCTTGTTAGCTAACTCACTGGCTAACCCTTGTTAGCTAACTAACTGGCTAGCCCTTGTTAGCTAACTAACTGGCTAGCCCTTGTTAACTAACTAACTGGCTAAACCTTGTTAGCTAACTAACTGGCTAACAAACTGGCTAAACCTTGTTAACTAACTGGCTAAACCTTGTTAGCTAACTAACTGGCTAACAAACTGGCTAAACCTTGTTAACTAACTGGCTAACCCTTGTTAGCTAACTAACTGGCTAACCCTTGTTAGCTAACTAACTGGCTAACCCTTGTTAGCTAACTAACTGGCTACCTAACTGGCTAACGTTAGCTAGCTAGGTTTAAGTGCTAGGTGGAGACATTCACCCAAAAGCATCCCAATGAGATTTGAAACAACCTGGAAAGCAAAAAAAAACAATGAATAACTTACCATTTCCTTTTCCCGAGTTATTCTACAGAGTAAATTAATATCCTGGAATTTTACAACCCATACGATCAAAGAAGTCACCATCCAAAACAAAAATACCAGGAAAGTTGACTTATTTGTTGTGGTTGTTGGATAAATGTTCTTTCAAACCCTTCCCGTAATGTGTAGTTTAGTTCGCTATAAGCAGGCTTTTACACGTCTCTGACTCTTGCTCTATCAACATGGCGGGCGGTAAAGCTCCTCTCTCGTCCCGGGAGGGGGGACATGTAGGCGGGGGAAGGGTGTGACCAAAGCTGCTTGACTCGCTGATGCAGAAATACATCCTTTCCTTCCCCCCCACCACCTCCTCCCTTCTGAGGAAAGCCATTCATAACGAGACCGTTTTGAGCAACAGTGTGCAAGGCTAGAGGACATGGGGAAGAATATAAAATATTAAAATCCTAGCTCCTAGTCTCCTTCTCAAAACCCATTGGAGAAGAAGGTTAAGAAGGGACGAGACCTCTGGTTTTCTCATCCAATAGATTTGGAGATGGAGACAAAAACGAGATGGATTTGAGATTTAATTTGAGATTTCACATGTTGGTTTCAAGACAACTCAATATGGTGTAATTGCATTACCGCAATTCGGGGTGTTTCTTGATATGGGCGTTCCGTGTAATCCGTGTAAAAGCGCATTGGTGGCTGTCATTCGACAGTCCGTTGATACCTGCCTTTGGTTCAGTTCCTGCACTGTCCCACGCTTTTTGGATTTCCTAAGTTGAAAAAGCACTAGTTTTAAATGAATGCTTTTACATATGACGCGAATTGCACTTTTTATTTTTCTTTGCATGACTCGGCGCATGATGCAAAAACTATTTATCAGAATGAGGATGTATCATTATGTAGCTCAATGAAACAGTCCTAATAAACTAATGTCTAACACCTCAAAATCTTATTGCATATAGACTACAACAAAACATACTATATTAGACTGTAAAAAAATAAAAAAGTTAACAGTACTGAGTTAACAGTAATACAGTTTTTTTTTGAACGACCAAAGTTCAAAGTTGAAAACGTAACAGTTTAACGCTGAAAAAAACTAAGATAAAATTAGACTGTTTATGTTTGAATTTCTGGCAAAGTGAGAAGGCTATAACTCTGGTGCCTTCAGTTATCATCAGCTAGAAATCTCACAATCTTGAAACATGATCTCTATTCTCCTGTATACAAATATACGGTGCATTCGGAAAGTATTCAGACTCCCTTGACCTTTTTTTTACACATTTCAGTTACGTTACAGCCTTATTGTAAAATGGATGAAATCTTTTTTTCCCCCCTCATCAATCTACACACAATAACCCATAATGACGTCACAATAACCCATAATGACGTCACAATACCCCATAATGACATCACAATACCCCCATAATGACATCACAATACCCCATAATGACGCCACAATAACCCATAACCCTACAACGACAAAGGAAAAACAGGTTTTTAAAATGTTTGCTAACTTGTAAAAAATAAAAAATAAAAAACAGAAATATCACATTTACGTAAGTAAATGGCAGCGATTACAGCACCGAGTCTTCTTGGGTATGATGCTACAAGCTTGGCACACCTGTATTTGGGGAGTTTCTCACATTCCTCTCTGCAGATTCTCCAATGCTCTGTCAGGTTGGATGGGAAGAGTCGCTGCACAGCTATTCTCTCCAGAGATGTTCTGGCTGGGCCACTCAATGACATTCTGAGACTTGTCCCTAAGCCACTCCTGCATTGTATTGGCTGTGTGCTTAGGGTCATTGTCCTGTTAGAAGGTGAACCTTCACCCAGTCTGAGGTCTTGAGTGCTCTGGAGCAAGTTTTCATCAAGGATCTCTCTGTACTTTGCTCCGAATATCGTTCCCTCGATCCTGACTAGTCTCCCAGTCCCTGCTGCTAAAAAACATCCCCACAGCATGATGCTGCCACCACTATGCTTCACCGTAGGGATGGTGGCAGGTTTCCTCCAGACGTTAATCAGACCAGAGAATCTTGTTTCTCATGGTCTGAGAGTCCTTTAGTTGCCTTTTTGCAAACTCCAAGTGGGCAGTCATGTGCCATTCAGTGAGGAGTGGCTTCTGTCTACCATAGAGGTCTGATTGGTGGAGTGCTGTAGTGATGGTTGTCCTTCTGGAAGGTGCCCATCTCCACAGAAGAACAATGGAGCTCTGTCCAAGTGACCATCGGGTTCTTGGTCACCTCCCTGACCAAGGTCCTTCTTCACCGATTGCTTAGTTTGGCTGGCGCTAGGGGAGTCTTGGTTGGTCCAAACTTCTTCCATTTAAGAATGATGGAGGCCACTGTGTTCCTGGGGACCTTCAATGCTGCAGAAATGTTTTGGTACCCTTCCCCAGACCTGTGCATTGACACAATCCTGTCTCTGAGCTCTACGGACAATTCCTTCGACCTCATGGCTTGGATTTTTGGTTTTATACATACATACAGTGGGGCAAAAAAGTATTTAGTCAGCCACCAATTGTGCAAGTTCTCCCACTTAAAAAGATGAGAGAGGCCTGTAATTTTCATCATAGGTACACTTCAACTATGACAGACAAAATGAGAAAAAAAATCCAGAAAATCATATTGTAGGATTTTTAATGAATTTATTGCAAATTGTGGTGGAAAATAAGTATTACAGTTTATGACTTGTGAAATGTTTTACCAGTCAATACCAGTCAAAAGTTTTGACACACCAACTCATTCAAGGGTTTTTCTTTATTTGTACTATTTTCTACATTGTAGAATAATAGTGAAGACATCAACACTATGAAATAACACATGGAATCATGAGTAACCAAAAATGTTTTTAAACAAAATCAAAATATATTTTATGTTGGATGCTTTTCCTTCACTCTGCGGTCCAACTCATCCCAAACCATCTCAATTGGGTTGAGGTCGGGTGATTGTGGAGGCCAGGTCATCTGATGCAGCACTCCATCACTCTCCTTCTTGGTCAAATAGCCCTTACACAGCCTGGAGGTGTGTTGGGTCATTGTCCTGTTCAAAAACAAATGATAGTCCCAACAAACCAGATGGGATGGCGTACCACTGCAGAATACTGTGGTAGCCATGCTGGTTAAGTGTGCCTTGAATTCCAAATAAATCACTGACAGTGTCACCAGCAAAGCACCCCCACACTATAACACCTCCTCCTCCATGCTTCATGGTGGGAAATACACATGCAGAGATCATCTGTTCACCTACTCTACGTCTCACAAAGACATGGCACTTGGAACCAAAAAATCTCAAATTGGGACTCATCAGACCAAAAAAGACAGATTTCCATTGCTCGGTCTTGGCCCAAGCAAGTCTCTTCTTCTTAATGGTGTCCTTTAGTAGTGGTTTACTTGCAGCAATTTGACCATGAAGGCCTGATTCACACAGTCGTGAATGTCTCAGCTCTGTTACTTGAACTCTGTGAAGTATTTATTTGGGCTGCAAAATGTAAAATTATTATTATTATTAAATCAAAATGTAACTCTAATTAAATTATTCTCTGCACCTGAAGCTGTTCTTGCCATAATATGGACTTGGTCTTTTACCAAATAGGGCTATCTTCTGTATACCACCCCTACCTTGCCACAACACAACTGATTGGCTCAAAAATGCATTAAGAAGGAAAGAAATTCCACAAATTAAGTTTTAAGAAGTCACACCTGTCAATTGAAATGCATTCCAGGTGACTACCTCACGAAGCTGGTTGAGAGAATGCCAAAAGTGTGCAAAGTTGTTTATCTGTGCAAAGGGTGGTAATTTGAAGAATCTCAAATATAAAACATATTTATATTATATATTTATATTTATATATATATATATATATAAATATTTATATAATTATCAAATATATTTTGATGTGTTTAACACTTTTTTTGGTTACTACATGATTCCATATTCACGGTGGTTTGTATGGAGGAGACCAAGGTACAGTGTGGCATTCGTACAATCTCTTTTATTAGACGAATGAACACTGAACAAACTAACAAAAAACTAACCGTGCCTCTATATAAACGAGTGCTGACAGGCAACTACACACAGACAAGAACCCACAAAACCAAAAAAAGGGAAAAATGGCTGCCTAAATAGGATTCCCCAATCAGAGACAACGATAAACAGCGGCCTCTGATTGGGCACCAAGTCAGGCCACCATAGACCTACATTTACCTAGACTTACAAACCTAGATATACAAAACCCTAGACAAGACAAACACAAGCATACCCACCCACAACACACCCTGACCTAACCAAAATCAGGCCACCATAGACCTACATTTACCTAGACAAATAGAAAACCTAGATATGCAAAACCCTAGACAAGACAAACACAAGCATACCCACCCACAACACACCCTGACCTAACCAAAATCAGGCCACCATAGACCTACATTTACCTAGACAAATAGAAAATCTAGATATGCAAAACCCTAGACAAGCCAAAACAAGCATACCCACCCCCACAACACACCCTGACCTAACCAAATAGAGAAATAAAACGTCTCTGGGCGTGACTTCCATATGTGTTATTTTCATAGATTTTATGTCTTTAAAATAAATAAAATAAATAATAACCCTTGAATGATTAGGTGTGTCGCAACATTTGACTGGTATTGTGTATTTAATATAACACTAGTTATGACAAGTTAAAAGCCTTTACATTCTAAGCCGGGAGGGTATTTAGTATGTCATTAGGATCCCCATTAGCTGTTGCGAAAGCAGCAACTACTCTTCCTGGCAAAACATGAAACATAATACAGAACACAGAACACAGAACATAGAACACAGAACATAATACAGAACACAGAACACAGAACACAATACAAAGCACAGAACACAGAACACAGAACATAATGCAGAACATTAGTAGACAAGAACAGCTCAAGGACAGAACGACATCACAAACTATCAGAACACAGAACACAGAACATAATACAGAACATTAGTAGACAAGAACAGCTCAAGGATAGAACTACATCACAAACTATCAGAACACAGAACACAGAACACAGAACATAATACAGAACACAGAACACAGAACACAATACAAAGCACAGAACACAGAACACAGAACATAATGCAGAACATTAGTAGACAAGAACAGCTCAAGGATAGAACTACATCACAAACTATCTGGGTCAAACAGGGGAGAGGCGTTGTGCCGTGAAGGTGTTGCTTTATCTGTTTTTCTGAAACCAGGTTTGCTGTTTATTTGATCAATATGAGATGGAAGGAAGTTCCATGCAATAAGGGCTCTATAAAATACGGAATTGCTTTTTCTTGAATTTGTTCTGGATTTGGGGACTGTGAAAAGACCCCTGGTGGCATGTCTGGTGGGGTACGTGTGTTCTGGATTTGGGGACTGTGAAAAGACCCCTGGTGGCATGTCTGGTGGGGTACGTGTGTTCTGGATTTGGGGACTGTGAAAAGACCCCTGGTGGCATGTCTGGTGGGGTACGTGTGTTCTGGATTTGGGGACTGTGAAAAGACCCCTGGTGGCATGTCTGGTGGGGTACGTGTGTTCTGGATTTGGGGACTGTGAAAAGACCCCTGGTGGCATGTCTGGTGGGGTACGTGTGTTCTGGATTTGGGGACTGTGAAAAGACCCCTGGTGGCATGTCTGGTGGGGTACGTGTGTTCTGGATTTGGGGACTGTGAAAAGACCCCTGGTGGCATGTCTGCTGGGGTACGTGTGTTCTGGATTTGGGGACTGTGAAAAGACCCTGGTGGCATGTCTGGTGGGGTACGTGTGTTCTGGATTTGGGGACTGTGAAAAGACCCTGGTGGCATGTCTGGTGGGGTACGTGTGTTCTGGATTTGGGGACTGTGAAAAGACCCCTGGTGGCATGTCTGGTGGGGTACGTGTGTTCTGGATTTGGGGACTGTGAAAAGACCCCTGGTGGCATGTCTGCTGGGGTACGTGTGTTCTGGATTTGGGGACTGTGAAAAGACCCCTGGTGGCATGTCTGCTGGGGTACGTGTGTTCTGGATTTGGGGACTGTGAAAAGACCCCTGGTGGCATGTCTGCTGGGGTACGTGTGTTCTGGATTTGGGGACTGTGAAAAGACCCCTGGTGGCATGTCTGCTGGGGTACGTGTGTTCTGGATTTGGGGACTGTGAAAAGACCCCTGGTGGCATGTCTGCTGGGGACAGCACGTGTGTTCTGGATTTGGGGACTGTGAAAAGACCCCTGGTGGCATGTCTGCTGGGGTACGTGTGTTCTGGATTTGGGGACTGTGAAAAGACCCCTGGTGGCATGTCTGGTGGGTACGTGTGTTCTGGATTTGGGGACTGTGAAAAGACCCCTGGTGGCATGTCTGGTGGGGTACGTGTGTTCTGGATTTGGGGACTGTGAAAAGACCCCTGGTGGCATGTCTGGTGGGGTACGTGTGTTCTGGATTTGGGGACTGTGAAAAGACCCCTGGTGGCATGTCTGCTGGGGTACGTGTGTTCTGGATTTGGGGACTGTGAAAAGACCCCTGGTGGCATGTCTGCTGGGGTACGTGTGTTCTGGATTTGGGGACTGTGAAAAGACCCCTGGTGGCATGTCTGCTGGGGTACGTGTGTTCTGGATTTGGGGACTGAAAAGACCCTGGTGGCATGTCTGGTGGGGTACGTGTGTTCTGGATTTGGGGACTGTGAAAAGACCCCTGGTGGCATGTCTGGTGGGGTACGTGTGTTCTGGATTTGGGGACTGTGAAAAGACCCCTGGTGGCATGTCTGGTGGGGTACGTGTGTTCTGGATTTGGGGACTGTGAAAAGACCCCTGGTGGCATGTCTGCTGGGGTACGTGTGTTCTGGATTTGGGGACTGTGAAAAGACCCCTGGTGGCATGTCTGCTGGGGTACGTGTGTGTGTCAGAGCTGTGTGGAAGTTGACTACGCAAAACAATTTGGGATTTTTCAACACATGAACGTTTCTTATAAAAAGAAGAAGTGATGCAGTCAGTCTGAGATACGCCCTTTTCTATTGGCCAGTCTGAGATACGCCCTTTTCTATTGGCCAGTCTGAGATACGCCCTTTTCTATTGGCCAGTCTATTGGCACACAGCAGAGATTCAGACCTGAGACAGCATTGGAGTCTCTCTGTCTAGAAGGCAGAGATTCAGACCTGAGACAGCATTGGAGTCTCTCTGTCTAGAAGGCACACAGCAGAGATTCAGACCTGAGACAGCATTGGAGTCTCTCTGTCTAGAAGGCAGAGATTCAGACCTGAGACAGCATTGGAGTCTCTCTGTCTAGAAGGCAGAGATTCAGACCTGAGACAGCATTGGAGTCTCTCTGTCTAGAAGGCAGAGATTCAGACCTGAGACAGCATTGGAGTCTCTCTGTCTAGAAGACACACAGCAGCGATTCAGACCTGAGACAGCATTGGAGTCTCTCTGTCTAGAAGGCACACAGCAGAGATTCAGACCTGAGACAGCATTGGAGTCTCTCTGTCTAGAAGGCAGAGATTCAGACCTGAGACAGCATTGGAGTCTCTCTGTCTAGAAGGCAGAGATTCAGACCTGAGACAGCATTGGAGTCTCTCTGTCTAGAAGGCAGAGATTCAGACCTGAGACAGCATTGGAGTCTCTCTGTCTAGAAGGCAGAGATTCAGACCTGAGACAGCATTGGAGTCTCTCTGTCTAGAAGGCAGAGATTCAGACCTGAGACAGCATTGGAGTCTCTCTGTCTAGAAGACACACAGCAGAGATTCAGACCTGAGACAGCATTGGAGTCTCTCTGTCTAGAAGGCACACAGCAGAGATTCAGACCTGAGACAGCATTGGAGTCTCTCTGTCTAGAAGGCACACAGCAGAGATTCAGACCTGAGACAGCATTGGAGTCTCTCTGTCTAGAAGACACACAGCAGAGATTCAGACCTGAGACAGCATTGGAGTCTCTCCGTCTAGAAGGCACACAGCAGAGATTCAGACCTGAGACAGCATTGGAGTCTCTCTGTCTAGAAGGCACACAGCAGAGATTCAGACCTGAGACAGCATTGGAGTCTCTCTGTCTAGAAGGCACACAGCAGAGATTCAAACCTGAGACAGCATTGGAGTCTCTCTGTCTAGAAGGCAGAGATTCAGACCTGAGACAGCATTGGAGTCTCTCTGTCTAGAAGGCAGAGATTCAGACCTGAGACAGCATTGGAGTCTCTCCGTCTAGAAGGCAGAGATTCAGACCTGAGACAGCATTGGAGTCTCTCTGTCTAGAAGGCAGAGATTCAGACCTGAGACAGCATTGGAGTCTCTCTGTCTAGAAGGCAGAGATTCAGACCTGAGACAGCATTGGAGTCTCTCTGTCTAGAAGGCACACAGCAGAGATTCAGACCTGAGACAGCATTGGAGTCTCTCTGTCTAGAAGGCACACAGCAGAGATTCAGACCTGAGACAGCATTGGAGTCTCTCCGTCTAGAAGGCAGAGATTCAGAACTGAGACAGCATTGGAGTCTCTCCGTCTATAAGGCACACAGCAGAGATTCAGACCTGAGACAGCATTGGAGTCTCTCTGTCTAGAAGGCAGAGATTCAGACCTGAGACAGCATTGGAGTCTCTCTGTCTAGAAGGCAGAGATTCAGACCTGAGACAGCATTGGAGTCTCTCTGTCTAGAAGACACACAGCAGAGATTCAGACCTGAGACAGCATTGGAGTCTCTCTGTCTAGAAGGCACACAGCAGAGATTCAGACCTGAGACAGCATTGGAGTCTCTCTGTCTAGAAGGCAGAGATTCAGACCTGAGACAGCATTGGAGTCTCTCTGTCTAGAAGGCAGAGATTCAGACCTGAGACAGCATTGGAGTCTCTCTGTCTAGAAGGCAGAGATTCAGACCTGAGACAGCATTGGAGTCTCTCTGTCTAGAAGGCAGAGATTCAGACCTGAGACAGCATTGGAGTCTCTCTGTCTAGAAGGCAGAGATTCAGACCTGAGACAGCATTGGAGTCTCTCTGTCTAGAAGTCACACAGCAGAGATTCAGACCTGAGACAGCATTGGAGTCTCTCTGTCTAGAAGGCACACAGCAGAGATTCAGACCTGAGACAGCATTGGAGTCTCTCTGTCTAGAAGGCAGAGATTCAGACCTGAGACAGCATTGGAGTCTCTCTGTCTAGAAGGCAGAGATTCAGACCTGAGACAGCATTGGAGTCTCTCTGCCTAGAAGGCACACAGCAGAGAATCAGACCTGAGACAGCATTGGAGTCTCTCTGTCTAGAAGACACACAGCAGAGATTCAGACCTGAGACAGCATTGGAGTCTCTCCGTCTAGAAGGCAGAGATTCAGACCTGAGACAGCATTGGAGTCTCTCTGTCTAGAAGACACACAGCAGAGATTCAGACCTGAGACAGCATTGGAGTCTCTCCGTCTAGAAGGCACACAGCAGAGATTCAGACCTGAGACAGCATTGGAGTCTCTCTGCCTAGAAGTCCAGCATCCCAGAGTCGCCTCGTCACTGTTGACGTTGAGACTGGTGTTTTGCGGGTACTATTTAATGAAGCTGCCAGTTGAGGACTTGTGAGGCGTCTGTTTCTCAAACTAGACACTCTAATGTACTTATCCTCTTGTTCAGTGGTGCACCGGGGACTCCCACTCCTCTTTCTATTCTGGTTAGGGCCAGTTTGAGTCTGTTCTGTGAAGGGAGTAGTACACAGCGTTGTACAAGATCTTCAGTTTTTTGTCAATTTCTCACGTGGAATAGCCTTCATTTCTCAGAACATGAATAGACTGACGAGTTTCAGAAGAAAGGCGTTTGTTTCTGGCCATTTTGAGTCTGTAATCGAACCCACAAAATACTGATGCTCCAGATACTCAACTAGTCTAAAGAAGGCCAGTTTTATTGCTTCTTTAATCAGAACAACAGTTTTCAGCTGTGCTAATATAATTTAAAACGGGGTTTCTATTGATCAATTAGCCTTTTAAAAATGATAAACTTGGATTAGCTAACACAACGTGCCGTTCTTTATAGCATTGATCTCGGCTTCATGATACAGGTTCTAACAGTTAGTCAGCCAGTCAGATGTGCAGCCAGACTGATTAGCCACTTCCGGTTGCCCCATCTGTGTCACCCCATCTGTGTCACATCCTGACCATAGTTCCTTTTTTATGTCTCTATTTTAGTTTGGTCAGGGCGTGAGTTGGGGTGGTCAGGGCGTGAGTTGGGGTGGTCAGGGCGTGAGTTGGGGTGGTCAGGGCGTGAGTTGGGGTGGTCAGGGCGTGAGTTGGGGTGGTGGGGGGCGTGAGTTGGGGTGGTCAGGCGTGAGTTGGGGTGGTCAGGCGTGAGTTGGGGGTCAGGGGCGTGAGTTGGGGTGGTCAGGGCGTGAGTTGGGGTGGTCAGGGCGTGAGTTGGGGTGGTCAGGGCGTGAGTTGGGGTGGTCAGGGCGTGAGTTGGGGTGGTCAGGGCGTGAGTTGGGGTGGTCAGGGCGTGAGTTGGGGTGGTCAGGGCGTGAGTTGGGGTGTTCAGGGCGTGAGTTGGGGTGGTCAGGGCGTGAGTTGGGGTGGTCAGGGCGTGAGTTGGGGTGGTCAGGGCGTGAGTTGGGGTGGTCAGGGCGTGAGTTGGGGTGGTCAGGCGTGAGTTGGGGTGGGTCAGGGCGTGAGGGTGGTCAGGGGGTGGTCAGGGCGTGAGTTGGGGTGGTCAGGGCGTGAGTTGGGGTGGTCAGGGCGTGAGTTGGGGTGTTCAGGGCGTTGGGTTCAGGGTGGGTCAGGGCGTGAGTTGGGGTGGTCAGGGCGTGAGTTGGGGTGGTCAGGGCGTGAGTTGGGGTGGTCAGGGCGTGAGTTGGGGTGGTCAGGGCGTGAGTTGGGGTGGTCAGGGCGTGAGTTGGGGAGTCAGGGCGTGAGTTGGGGTGGTCAGGGCGTGAGTTGGGGTGGGTCAGGGCGTGAGTTGGGGTGGGCATTCTATGTGTTCGTTCTATGTTTTGTATTTGTAGGTGTTTGGCCTGGTATGGTTCCCAATCAGAGGCAGGTGTCAATCGTTGTCTCTGATTGAGAACCATACTTAGGCAGCCTGTTTTCCCACTATGGGTTGTGGGTAGTTGACCAACGGTCTTTGTATCCTTACCAGACAGAACTGTTTCAGTCTCGTTCATTTCTCTTTGTTGTTTTGGTCTTCCAGTGTTCAGTGTTCTTTATTAAATTTACGATGAACACTTGGAACCACGCTGCGTGTCGGTCCGATCTTTTCATATTCCTCCATCAGACGAGGACGAGAATCTGTTACAATCTCTTTCAACCAATAAAGTTTTTTTTCAATTCCTCATCAATCCCATGGCGCTTTAACAGTTCTAACAGTCAGTTTCTTAATAGGCAAATGTTTTATCAATAATTGGAAGAAGCAATTTTCATAAATTTAATCAAGTGCAGCGTCTGGATGCTCCTCATTAATCACATCAGACCAACAATCTCTTTGTTTAACATCATCCGACTAAGAGTCACCTAAATCTTTTACACTATTTTAGGCCCAGTTTTTGGAACGTTGTCTTTCCTGTATATAGCCACTATATTGTGATCACTGCATCCAAATGGGGTACGGATACAGCTGTTGGAACTTTGTCTTTCCTGTATATAGCCACTATATTGTGATCACTGCATCCAAATGGGGTACGGATACAGCTGTTGGAACTTTGTCTTTCCTGTATATAGCCACTATATTGTGATCACTGCATCCAAATGGGGTACGGATACAGCTGTTGGAACTTTGTCTTTCCTGTATATAGCCACTATATTGTGATCACTGCATCCAAATGGGGTACGGATACAGCTGTTGGAACGTTGTCTTTCCTGTATATAGCCACTATATTGTGATCACTGCATCCAAATGGGGTACGGATACAGCTGTTGGAACTTTGTCTTTCCTGTATATAGCCACTATATTGTGATCACTGCATCCAATGGGGTACGGATACAGCTTTTGTGTCGGGGGGTTCTACTAAGCTATATGGAATTGTTTTAAAAAGATCATAGCTATATAGAATTGTTTTAAGAAAGTCATAGCTATATGGAATTGTTTTAAACAGGCCATAGCTATATGATTTTTTTAAAAGAAGGCCATAGCTATATGATTTTTTAAAAGAAGGTCATAGCTATATGGAATTGTTTTAAGAAGGTCATAGCTATATGGAATTGATTTAAGAAGGTCATAGCTATATAGAATTGTTTTAAATAGGCCATAGCTATATGATTTTTTTTAAAAGAAGGCCATAGCTATATGGAATTGTTTTAAGAAGGTCATAGCTATATGGAATTGTTTTAAAAAGGTCATAGCTATATGGAATTGATTTAAAAAGGTCATAGCTATATGGAATTGTTTTAAGAAAGTCATAGCAATGGTTTTAAAAAATAAAACATCTCATTGTTATTAAACCCATGCAGATACATTGAATAACAGATTCACTACTTGGAAAAACAGCCCCCCCAAAAAAAGAAAAAAATCAAAAGGAAGTTCTGTCCTGTATCTGAAAGAAATCAGAAAGATCAGTACATGTGTTTGGCACTAAACAGTTTCTGTATGGACCTCACTTTGTGCACGAGAGCAATTGTCATGTTGAAACAGGAACAAAGGCCTGTTGCCACAAAGTTGGAAAACAAGGAAATCCTCTAGAATGTTTGCACTAAAGTAATCCTGCTAAAAAGGTGGCAAAGAAATTCACTTTTTGTCCTGAAAATCCGATACAACACATTACTGAGTACAACTCTCCATAATGTTGAAGCATAGTGGTGGCTGCATCGTGTTATGAGTATGCTTGTCATCGTTAACCAACAATGCAGTTTTAGGAAAATCCCTAAACAAGTAAGAGAATAATAAATAATTAAAGAGCAGCAGTAAATAACAGCAGAGTGGCTGATCCAACCCTTAAATTTTAAATAAATAAATAGAGGGGCTATATACAACGGGTACCGGTACAGAGACAATGTGTCAATGTTGCGGGGGGCACCGGTGTCGAGGTAATTGAGGTGATTATGCTCATGTAGGTAGAGTTATTAAAGTGAATATGCATAGATAATAACAGAGAGTAACAATAGACATCAGGAGTTACGGGTTGGGGGGGTAGAAGCTGTTTAGAAGCCTCTTGGACCTAAACTTGGCGCTCCGGTACCGCTTGCCGTGCGGTAGCAGAGAGAACAGTCTATGACTAGGGTGGCTGGAGTCTCTGACAATTTTTAGGGCCGTCCTCTAACACCGCCTGGTATAGAGGTCCTGGATGGCAGGAAGCTTGGCCCCAGTGATGTACTGGGTCGTACACACTACCCTCTGTAGTGCCTTGCGGTCGGAGGCTGAGCAGTTGCCGTACCAGGCAGTGATGCAACCAGCTGCTCTCGATGGTGCAGCTGTAGAACCTTTTTGAGGATCTGAGGACCAATGCCAAATCTTTTCAGTCTCCTGAGGGGGAATAGGTTTTGTTGTGCCCTCTTCACGACTGTCTTGGTGTGCTTGTAATACTACTACTGCTACCCCACCACTACTACTACTACTACTACTACTACTACTACTACTACTACTACTACTACTACTACTACTACTACTACTACTACTACTACTACTACTGCTACAACTAGGTTTTGTCGTGCCCTCTTTACAACTATCTTATTCAGTACATTTAGTTATTACTTTCTTTTTTTCTAAATGTGAACAACCTTGCCAGCAGACATGCCAGCTAAGATAGTTAGACAAACTAGCTACTCTGTCCTGATTGAGGATGGGAGATAGTTAGACAAGCTAGCTACTCTGTCCTGATTGAGGATGGGAGATAGTTAGACAAGCTAGCTACTCTGTCCTGATTGAGGATGGGAGATAGTTAGACAAGCTAGCTACTCTGTCCTGATTGAGGATGGGAGATTAGCTAATCTGTCCTGATTGAGGATAGAGATAGTTAGACAAGCTAGTTACTCTGTCCTGATTGAGGATGGGAGATAGTTAGACAAGCTAGCTAATCTGTCCTGATTGAGGATGGGAGATAGTTAGACAAGCTAGCTAATCTGTCCTGATTGAGGATGGGAGATAGTTAGACAAGCTAGCTACTCTGTCCTGATTGAGGATGGGAGATAGTTAGACAAGCTAGTCCTAGCTAATCTGTCCTGATTGAGGATGGGAGATAGTTAGACAAGCTAGCTACTCTGTCCTGATTGAGGATGGGAGATAGTTAGACAAGCTAGCTACTCTGTCCTGATTGAGGATGGGAGATAGTTAGACAAGCTAGCTACTCTGTCCTGATTGAGGATGGGAGATAGTTAGACAAGCTAGCTAATCTGTCCTGATTGAGGATGGGAGATAGTTAGACAAGCTAGCTACTCTGTCCTGATTGAGGATGGGAGATAGTTAGACAAGCTAGCTTTCTGTCCTGATTGAGGATGGGAGATAGTTAGACAAGCTAGCTACTCTGTCCTGATTGAGGATGGGAGATAGTTAGACAAGCTAGATAATCTGTCCTGATTGAGGATGGGAGATAGTTAGACAAGCTAGCTACTCTGTCCTGATTGAGGATGGGAGATAGTTAGACAAGCTAGCTACTCTGTCCTGATTGAGGATGGGAGATAGTTAGACAAGCTAGCTACTCTGTCCTGATTGAGGATGGGAGATAGTTAGACAAGCTAGCTACTCTGTCCTGATTGAGGATGGGAGATAGTTAGACAAGCTACTCTGTCCTGATTGAGGATGGGAGATAGTTAGACAAGCTAGCTACTCTGTCCTGATTGAGGATGGGAGATAGTCACAAGAGATGGGAGATAGTTAGACAAGCTAGCTACTCTGTCCTGATTGAGGATGGGAGATAGTTAGACAAGCTAGCTACTCTGTCCTGATTGAGGAGATGGGGAACCTATCTGGGCTAAAGCTTCATAACATTTCTAAGTAGAGAAAAGTAAAATAAAGAAAAAAAAAGTTACAATGTACTTTTTTAAAGAGAGAGAGAGAGACAGAGAGAGATAGGCAGAGAGAGAGAGAGACATAGAGAGGAGAGAGACATAGAGAGAGAGAGAGAGAGAGAGAGAGAGAGAGAGCCAGAGAGAGAGAGAGGTGAGGAGGGAGAAAGAGAGCAAGAGAGAGAGAGCCAGAGAGAGAGAGAGGTGAGGAGGGAGAGAGAGAGAGAGAGGAGAGAGAGAGAGAGAGAGAGGTGAGGAGGGAGAGAAGAGAGAGAGAGGTGAGGAGAGAGAGAGAGAGAGGTAGAGAGAGGAGAGAGAGAGACAGAGGTGAGAGGGAGAGAGAGAGACAGAGAGAGAGAGAGAGAGAGAGAGAGACAGAGAGAGAGCGAGAGAGAGAGAGCGAGAGAGACAGAGAGAGAAAGAGGTGAGGAGGGAGGGAGAGAGAGAGAGAGAGGTGAGGGGGGAGAGAGATCAGAGACACCTGCTCTAACATGGCGGGCGGCAGAGCTCTCTCGGCTCCTAGAGAGGGTTATGCAGGCAGAGCTCTCTCGGCTCCTAGAGAGGGTTATGCAGGCAGAGCTCTCTCGGTTCCTAGAGAGGGTTATGCAGGCAAAGCTCTCTCGGTTCCTAGAGAGGGTTATGCAGGCAGAGCTCTCTCGGTTCCTAGAGAGGGTTATGCAGGCAGAGCTCTCTCGGTTCCTAGAGAGGGTTATGCAGGCAGAGCTCTCTCCTAGAGAGGGTTATGCAGACAGAGCTCTCTCGGTTCCTAGAGAGGGTTAGGCGCTGACAGGCATGGAAGGGTGTAACCAAAGCTGCCTGACTCACTGAAACAGAAATCACTCCTTCCCCCTTCCCGAGGAATCCGTTCATGACGAGCCCGGTGATGCAACAGTGTGCTAGCTAGCAGACATGGGGAGAATCTCAACTCCTCGCTTCCTCTCTCCTCGCCTCCTTCTCAAAAACCCATTGGAGGGAGACATATCCAGTGAAGTAGATCAAAACGTAATTTTATTTTCAAAACATCCAGAGTGAATTGGAGGAGAAGGTCAGAGGGGAGGGACTCTGTTCAAAGATAACTCAGAACTCTGCTTTGGTGTCTAATGGGAGACAAATCCAGTGAAACGATCCTGAGTGAATTTATCTGAATTAATTCCCAACATTTGTTTTGCCACAGTTTTTCGCCGACTTGGAATTCCGAGTTGGATGACAATTCAAAACTATTTTCCCCCTAGTCTGGAACGCTCGTTTTGTTTTTCCAAGTTCCCAGTTGTTTTGAAAACACACTGAAGTCGTAGGTCGTAGGGTCACAGTTCCGGTGGTCAGGTCTGTACAACGCTGGTCAGACCAATCAGAATCCCAAGCTCAAATGACATATTATTTTTTAATTTTTAAATTAAATCACGTGGACTGGAATATGTTCCAGGTGGCTTCTAAGGGATAACATCAGTAAATACTCCGACTCAGTCGCCGGATTCATCAACAACAATAAAGATGACGTGATACCGATGTTGTCTTTCAAAAACGTACCCGATTTATAAAAATAAAATAAAAACGTGAATTGATTGTCAGCCTTCTCAGGAAACTGAAGGAGAGAGATGCTGCTTGTGAACACTGCAAGATGACAGGGGACAATGGTGTGGTTAAACAGTACTAATACGACCCACGCAGATCGATCAAGATGGGACACTAATACGACCCACGCAGATCGATCAAGATGGGACACTAATACGACCCACGCAGATCGATCAAGATGGAACACTAATACGACCCACGCAGATCGATCAAGATGGAACACTAATACGACCCACGCAGATCGATCAAGATGGAACACTAATACGACCCACGCAGATCGATCAAGATGGAACACTAATACGACCCACGCAGATCGATCAAGATGGAACACTAATACGACCCACGCAGATCGATCAAGATGGAACACTAATACGACCCACGCAGATCGATCAAGATGGAACACTAAAACGACCCACGCAGATCGATCAAGATGGAACACTAATACGACCCACGCAGATCGATCCAGATGGGAAGACACACGGATAGACACAATTAAAGGAATTAAATAAAGCAGACACCAGGTGTGATGTGACCAGGTGTGATGTGACAGGTCAGACACCAGGTGTGATGTGACAGGTCAGACACCAGGTGTGATGTGACAGGTCAGACACCAGGTGTGATGTGACAGGTCAGACACACCAGGTGTGATGTGACAGGTCAGACACCAGGTGTGATGTGACAGGTCAGACACCAGGTGTGGTGTGACAGGTCAGACACCAGGTGTGATGTGACCAGGTGTGATGTGACAGGTCAGACACCAGGTGTGATGTGACAGGTCAGACACCAGGTGTGATGTGACAGGTCAGACACCAGGTGTGATGTGACCAGGTCAGACACCAGGTGTGATGTGACAGGTCAGACACCAGGTGTGATGTGACAGGTCGGACACCAGGTGTGATGTGGCAGGTCAGACACCAGGTGTGATGTGACAGGTCAGACACACCAGGTGTGATGTGACAGGTCAGACACCAGGTGTGATGTGACAGGTCAGATACCAGGTGTGATGTGACAGGTCAGACACCAGGTGTGATGTGACAGGTCAGACACCAGGTGTGTCAGACACCAGGTGTGATGTGACAGGTCAGACACCAGGTGTGATGTGACAGGTGAGACACCAGGTGTGATGTGGCAGGTCAGACACCAGGTGTGATGTGACAGGTCAGACACCAGGTGTGATGTGACAGGTTAGACACCAGGTGTGATGTGATAGGTCAGACACCAGGTGTGATGTGACAGGTCAGACACCAGGTGTGATGTGACAGGTCAGACACCAGGTGTGATGTGACAGGTCAGACACCAGGTGTGATGTGACAGGTCAGACACCAGGTGTGATGTGACAGGTCAGACACCAGGTGTGATGTGACAGGTCAGACACCAGGTGTGATGTGACAGGTCAGACACCAGGTGTGATGTGACAGGTCAGACACCAGGTGTGGTGTGACAGGTCAGACACCAGGTGTGATGTGACCAGGTGTGATGTGACAGGTCAGACACCAGGTGTGATGTGACAGGTGAGACACCAGGTGTGATGTGACAGGTGAGACACCAGGTGTGATGTGACAGGTCAGACACCAGGTGTGATGTGACAGGTCAGACACCAGGTGTGATGTGACAGGTCAGACACCAGGTGTGATGTGACAGGTCAGACACCAGGTGTGATGTGACAGGTCAGACACCAGGTGTGATGTGACCAGGTCAGACAGCAGGTGTGATGACCAGGTGTGATGTGACCAGGTGTGATGTGACAGGTCAGACACCAGGTGTGATGTGACAGGTGAGACACCAGGTGTGATGTGACAGGTCAGACACCAGGTGTGATGTGACAGGTCAGACACCAGGTGTGATGTGACAGGTCAGACACCAGGTGTGATGTGACAGGTCAGACACCAGGTGTGATGTGACAGGTCAGACACCAGGTGTGATGTGACAGGTGAGACACCAGGTGTGATGTGACAGGTCAGACACCAGGTGTGATGTGACAGGTCAGACACCAGGTGTGATGTGACAGGTCAGACACCAGGTGTGATGTGACAGGTCAGACACCAGGTGTGATGTGACAGGTCAGACACCAGGTGTGATGTGACAGGTCAGACACCAGGTGTGATGTGACAGGTCAGACACCAGGTGTGATGTGACAGGTCAGACACCAGGTGTGATGTGACAGGTCAGACACCAGGTGTGATGTGACAGGTCAGACACCAGGTGTGATGTGACAGGTCAGACACCAGGTGTGATGTGACAGGTCAGACACCAGGTGTGATGTGACAGGTCAGACACCAGGTGTGATGTGACAGGTCAGACACCAGGTGTGATGTGACAGGTCAGACACCAGGTGTGATGTGACAGGTCAGACACCAGGTGTGTGTGACAGGTCAGACACCAGGTGTGATGTGACCAGGTGTGATGTGACAGGTCAGACACCAGGTGTGATGTGACAGGTCAGACACCAGGTGTGATGTGACAGGTCAGACAGGTGATGTGACCAGGTGTGATGTGACAGGTCAGACACCAGGTGTGATGTGACAGGTCAGACACCAGGTGTGATGTGACAGGTGACACCAGGTGTGATGTGACAGGTCAGACACCAGGTGTGATGTGACAGGTCAGACACCAGGTGTGATGTGACAGGTCAGACACCAGGTGTGATGTGACAGGTGAGACACCAGGTGTGATGTGACAGGTCAGACACCAGGTGTGATGTGACAGGTCAGACACCAGGTGTGATGTGACAGGTCAGACACCAGGTGTGATGTGACAGGTCAGACACCAGGTGTGATGTGACAGGTCAGACACCAGGTGTGATGTGACAGGTCAGACACCAGGTGTGATGTGACAGGTCAGACACCAGGTGTGATGTGACAGGTCAGACACCAGGTGTGATGTGACAGGTCAGACACCAGGTGTGATGTGACAGGTCAGACACCAGGTGTGATGTGACAGGTCAGACACCAGGTGTGATGTGACAGGTCAGACACCAGGTGTGATGTGACCAGGTCAGACACCAGGTGTGATGTGACAGGTCAGACACCAGCTGTGATGTGACAGGTCAGACACCAGGTGTGATGTGACAGGTCAGACACACCAGGTGTGATGTGACAGGTCAGACACCAGGTGTGATGTTACAGGTCAGACACCAGGTGTGATGTGACAGGTCAGACACCAGGTGTGGTGTGACAGGTCAGACACCAGGTGTGATGACAGGTCAGACACCAGGTGTGATGTGACAGGTCAGACACCAGGTGTGATGTGACAGGTCAGACACCAGGTGTGATGTGACAGGTCAGACACCAGGTGTGGTGTGACAGGTCAGACACCAGGTGTGATGTGACCAGGTGTGATGTGACAGGTCAGACACCAGGTGTGATGTGACAGGTCAGACACCAGGTGTGATGTGACAGGTCAGACACCAGGTGTGATGTGACAGGTCAGACACCAGGTGTGATGTGACAGGTCAGACACCAGGTGTGATGTGACAGGTCAGACACCAGGTGTGATGTGACAGGTCAGACACCAGGTGTGATGTGACAGGTCAGACACCAGGTGTGATGTGACAGGTCAGACACCAGGTGTGATGTGACAGGTCAGACACCAGGTGTGATGTGACAGGTCAGACACCAGGTGTGATGTGACAGGTCAGACACCAGGTGTGATGTGACAGGTCAGACACCAGGTGTGATGTGACAGGTCAGACACCAGGTGTGATGTGACAGGTCAGACACCAGGTGTGATGTGACAGGTCAGACACCAGGTGTGATGTGACAGGTCAGACACCAGGTGTGATGTGACAGGTCAGACACCAGGTGTGATGTGACAGGTCAGACACCAGGTGTGATGTGACAGGTCAGACACCAGGTGTGATGTGACAGGTCAGACACCAGGTGTGATGTGACAGGTCAGACACCAGGTGTGATGTGACAGGTCAGACACCAGGTGTGATGTGACACCAGGTGTGATGTCAGACACCAGGTGTGATGTGACAGGTCAGACACCAGGTGTGATGTGACAGGTCAGACACCAGGTGTGATGTGACAGGTCAGACACCAGGTGTGATGTGACAGGTGACCAGGTGTGATGTGACAGGTCAGACACCAGGTGTGATGTGACAGGTCAGACACCAGGTGTGATGTGACAGGTCAGACACCAGGTGTGATGTGACAGGTCAGACACCAGGTGTGATGTGACAGGTCAGACACCAGGTGTGATGTGACAGGTCAGACACCAGGTGTGATGTGACAGGTCAGACACCAGGTGTGATGTGACCAGGGTGATGTGACACCAGGTGTGATGTGACAGGTCAGACACCAGGTGTGATGTGACAGGTCAGACACCAGGTGTGATGTGACAGGTCAGACACCAGGTGTGATGTGACAGGTCAGACACCAGGTGTGATGTGACAGGTCAGACACCAGGTGTGATGTGACAGGTCAGACACCAGGTGTGATGTGACAGGTCAGACACCAGGTGTGATGTGACAGGTCAGACACCAGGTGTGATGTGACAGGTCAGACACCAGGTGTGATGTGACAGGTCAGACACCAGGTGTGATGTGACAGGTCAGACACCAGGTGTGATGTGACAGGTCAGACACCAGGTGTGATGTGACAGGTCAGACACCAGGTGTGATGTGACAGGTCAGACACCAGGTGTGATGTGACAGGTCAGACACCAGGTGTGATGTGACAGGTCAGACACCAGGTGTGATGTGACAGGTCAGACACCAGGTGTGATGTGACAGGTCAGACACCAGGTGTGATGTGACAGGTCAGACACCAGGTGTGATGTGACAGGTGAGACACCAGGTGTGATGTGACAGGTCAGACACCAGGTGTGATGTGACAGGTCAGACACCAGGTGTGATGTGACAGGTCAGACACCAGGTGTGATGTGACAGGTCAGACACCAGGTGTGATGTGACAGGTCAGACACCAGGTGTGATGTGACAGGTCAGACACCAGGTGTGATGTGACAGGTCAGACACCAGGTGTGATGTGACAGGTCAGACACCAGGTGTGATGTGACAGGTCAGACACCAGGTGTGATGTGACCAGGTCAGACACCAGGTGTGATGTGACAGGTCAGACACCAGGTGTGATGTGACAGGTCAGACACCAGGTGTGATGTGACAGGTCAGACACCAGGTGTGATGTGACAGGTCAGACACCAGGTGTGATGTGACAGGTCAGACACCAGGTGTGATGTGACAGGTCAGACACCAGGTGTGATGTGACAGGTCAGACACCAGGTGTGATGTGTGACACCAGGTGTGATGTGACAGGTCAGACACCAGGTGTGGTGTGACAGGTCAGACACCAGGTGTGATGTGACAGGTCAGACACCAGGTGTGGTGTGACAGGTCAGACACCAGGTGTGATGTGACCAGGTGTGAATTGACAGGTCAGACACCAGGTGTGATGTGACAGGTCAGACACCAGGTGTGATGTGACCAGGTCAGACACCAGGTGTGATGTGACCAGGTCAGACACCAGGTGTGATGTGACAGGTCAGACACACCAGGTGTGATGTGACAGGTCAGACACCAGGTGTGATGTGACAGGTCAGACACCAGGTGTGATGTGACAGGTCAGACACCAGGTGTGATGTGACAGGTCAGACACCAGGTGTGATGTGACAGGTCAGACACCAGGTGTGATGTGACAGGTCAGACACCAGGTGTGATGTGACAGGTCAGACACCAGGTGTGATGTGACAGGTCAGATACCAGGTGTGATGTGACAGGTCAGACACCAGGTGTGATGTGACAGGTCAGACACCAGGTGTGATGTGACAGGTCAGACACCAGGTGTGATGTGACAGGTCAGACACCAGGTGTGATGTGACAGGTCAGACACCAGGTGTGATGTGACAGGTCAGACACCAGGTGTGATGTGACAGGTCAGACACCAGGTGTGATGTGACAGGTCAGACACACCAGGTGTGATGTGACAGGTCAGACACCAGGTGTGATGTGACAGGTCAGACACCAGGTGTGATGTGACAGGTCAGACACCAGGTGTGATGTGACAGGTCAGACACCAGGTGTGATGTGACCAGGTCAGACACCAGGTGTGATGTGACAGGTCAGACACCAGGTGTGATGTGACAGGTCAGACACCAGGTGTGATGTGACAGGTCAGACACCAGGTGTGATGTGACAGGTCAGACACCAGGTGTGATGTGACAGGTCAGACACCAGGTGTGATGTGACAGGTCAGACACCAGGTGTGATGTGACAGGTCAGACACCAGGTGTGATGTGACAGGTGAGACACCAGGTGTGATGTGACAGGTCAGACACCAGGTGTGATGTGACAGGTCAGACACCAGGTGTGATGTGACAGGTCAGACACCAGGTGTGATGTGACCAGGTGTGATGTGACAGGTCAGACACCAGGTGTGATGTGACAGGTCAGACACCAGGTGTGATGTGACAGGTCAGACACCAGGTGTGATGTGACAGGTCAGACACCAGGTGTGATGTGACACCAGGTGTGATTGACAGGTCAGACACCAGGTGTGATGTGACAGGTCAGACACCAGGTGTGATGTGACCAGGTCAGACAGCAGGTGTGATGACCAGGTGTGATGTGACCAGGTGTGATGTGACAGGTCAGACACCAGGTGTGATGTGACAGGTGAGACACCAGGTGTGATGTGACAGGTCAGACACCAGGTGTGATGTGACAGGTCAGACACCAGGTGTGATGTGACAGGTCAGACACCAGGTGTGATGTGACAGGTCAGACACCAGGTGTGATGTGACAGGTCAGACACCAGGTGTGATGTGACAGGTCAGACACCAGGTGTGATGTGACAGGTCAGACACCAGGTGTGATGTGACAGGTCAGACACCAGGTGTGATGTGACAGGTCAGACACCAGGTGTGATGTGACAGGTCAGACACCAGGTGTGATGTGACAGGTCAGATACCAGGTGTGATGTGACAGGTCAGACACCAGGTGTGTCAGACACCAGGTGTGATGTGACAGGTCAGACACCAGGTGTGATGTGACAGGTCAGACACCAGGTGTGATGTGACCAGGTCAGACACCAGGTGTGATGTGACAGGTCAGACACCAGGTGTGATGTGACAGGTCAGACACACCAGGTGTGATGTGACAGGTCAGACACCAGGTGTGATGTGACAGGTCAGACACCAGGTGTGATGTGACAGGTCAGACACCAGGTGTGATGTGACAGGTCAGACACCAGGTGTGATGTGACAGGTCAGACACCAGGTGTGATGTGACAGGTCAGACACCAGGTGTGATGTGACAGGTCAGACACCAGGTGTGGTGTGACAGGTCAGACACCAGGTGTGATGTGACAGGTCAGACACACCAGGTGTGATGTGACAGGTCAGACACCAGGTGTGGTGTGACAGGTCAGACACGAGGTGTGATGTGACCAGGTGTGATGTGACAGGTCAGACACCAGGTGTGATGTGACAGGTCAGACACCAGGTGTGATGTGACAGGTCAGACACCAGGTGTGATGTGACAGGTCAGACACCAGGTGTGATGTGACAGGTCAGACACCAGGTGTGATGTGACAGGTCAGACACCAGGTGTGATGTGACAGGTCAGACACACCAGGTGTGATGTGACAGGTCAGACACCAGGTGTGATGTGACAGGTCAGACACCAGGTGTGGTGTGAAAGGTCAGACACCAGGTGTGATGTGACAGGTCAGACACCAGGTGTGATGTGACAGGTCAGACACCAGGTGTGATGTGACAGGTCAGACACCAGGTGTGATGTGACCAGGTGTGATGTGACAGGTCAGACACCAGGTGTGATGTGACAGGTCAGACACCAGGTGTGATGTGACAGGTCAGACACCAGGTGTGATGTGACAGGTGAGACACCAGGTGTGATGTGACAGGTCAGACACCAGGTGTGATGTGACAGGTCAGACACCAGGTGTGATGTGACAGGTCAGACACCAGGTGTGATGTGACAGGTCAGACACCAGGTGTGATGTGACAGGTCAGACACCAGGTGTGATGTGACAGGTCAGACACCAGGTGTGATGTGACAGGTCAGACACCAGGTGTGATGTGACACCAGGTGTGATGTGACAGGTCAGACACCAGGTGTGATGTGACAGGTCAGACACCAGGTGTGATGTGACCAGGTCAGACACCAGGTGTGATGTGACAGGTCAGACACCAGGTGTGATGTGACAGGTCAGACACCAGGTGTGATGTGACAGGTCAGACACCAGGTGTGATGTGACAGGTCAGACACCAGGTGTGATGTTACAGGTCAGACACCAGGTGTGATGTGACAGGTCAGACACCAGGTGTGGTGTGACAGGTCAGACACCAGGTGTGATGTGACCAGGTGTGATGTGACAGGTCAGACACCAGGTGTGGTGTGACAGGTCAGACACCAGGTGTGATGTGACAGGTCAGACACACCAGGTGTGATGTGACAGGTCAGACACCAGGTGTGGTGTGACAGGTCAGACACGAGGTGTGATGTGACCAGGTGTGATGTGACAGGTCAGACACCAGGTGTGATGTGACAGGTCAGACACCAGGTGTGATGTGACAGGTCAGACACCAGGTGTGATGTGACAGGTCAGACACCAGGTGTGATGTGACAGGTGAGACACCAGGTGTGATGTGGCAGGTCAGACACCAGGTGTGATGTGACAGGTCAGACACACCAGGTGTGATAGGTCAGATACCAGGTGTGATGTGACAGGTCAGACACCAGGTGTGGTGTGAAAGGTCAGACACCAGGTGTGATGTGACAGGTCAGACACACCAGGTGTGATGTGACAGGTCAGACACCAGGTGTGATGTGACAGGTCAGACACCAGGTGTGATGTGACCAGGTGTGATGTGACAGGTCAGACACCAGGTGTGATGTGACAGGTCAGACACCAGGTGTGATGTGACAGGTCAGACACCAGGTGTGATGTGACAGGTCAGACACCAGGTGTGATGTGGCAGGTCAGACACCAGGTGTGATGTGACAGGTCAGACACCAGGTGTGATGTGACAGGTCAGACACCAGGTGTGATGTGATAGGTCAGACACCAGGTGTGATGTGACAGGTCAGACACCAGGTGTGATGTGACAGGTCAGACACCAGGTGTGATGTGACAGGTCAGACACCAGGTGTGATGTGACACCAGGTGTGATGTGACAGGTCAGACACCAGGTGTGATGTGACAGGTCAGACACCAGGTGTGATGTGACAGGTCAGACACCAGGTGTGATGTGACAGGTCAGACACCAGGTGTGATGTGACAGGTCAGACACACCAGGTGTGATGTGACAGGTCAGACACCAGGTGTGATGTGACAGGTCAGACACCAGGTGTGATGTGACAGGTCAGACACCAGGTGTGATGTGACAGGTCAGACACCAGGTGTGGTGTGACAGGTCAGACACCAGGTGTGATGTGACCAGGTGTGATGTGACAGGTCAGACACCAGGTGTGGTGTGACAGGTCAGACACCAGGTGTGATGTGACAGGTCAGACACACCAGGTGTGATGTGACAGGTCAGACACCAGGTGTGGTGTGACAGGTCAGACACAGGTGTGAGTGTGATGTGACCAGGTGTGATGTGACAGGTCAGACACCAGGTGTGATGTGACAGGTCAGACACCAGGTGTGATGTGACAGGTCAGACACCAGGTGTGATGTGACAGGTCAGACACCAGGTGTGATGTGACAGGTGAGACACCAGGTGTGATGTGACAGGTCAGACACCAGGTGTGATGTGACAGGTCAGACACCAGGTGTGATGTGACAGGTCAGACACCAGGTGTGATGTGACAGGTCAGACACCAGGTGTGATGTGACAGGTCAGACACCAGGTGTGATGTGACAGGTCAGACACCAGGTGTGATGTGACAGGTCAGACACCAGGTGTGATGTGACAGGTCAGACACCAGGTGTGATGTCAGACACCAGGTGTGATGTGACAGGTCAGACACCAGGTGTGATGTGACAGGTCAGACACCAGGTGTGATGTGACAGGTCAGACACCAGGTGTGATGTGACAGGTCAGACACCAGGTGTGATGTGACAGGTCAGACACCAGGTGTGATGTGACAGGTCAGACACCAGGTGTGATGTGACAGGTCAGACACCAGGTGTGATGTGACAGGTCAGACACCAGGTGTGATGTGACAGGTCAGACACCAGGTGTGAGTGACCAGGTGTGATGTGACAGGTCAGACACCAGGTGTGATGTGACAGGTCAGACACCAGGTGTGATGTGACAGGTCAGACACCAGGTGTGATGTGACAGGTCAGACACCAGGTGTGATGTGACCAGGTGTGATGTGACAGGTCAGACACCAGGTGTGATGTGACAGGTCAGACACCAGGTGTGATGTGACAGGTCAGACACCAGGTGTGATGTGACAGGTCAGACACCAGGTGTGATGTGACAGGTCAGACACCAGGTGTGATGTGACAGGTCAGACACCAGGTGTGATGTGACAGGTCAGACACCAGGTGTGATGTGACAGGTCAGACACCAGGTGTGATGTGACAGGTCAGACACCAGGTGTGATGTGACAGGTCAGACACCAGGTGTGATGTGACAGGTCAGACACCAGGTGTGATGTGACAGGTCAGACACCAGGTGTGATGTGACAGGTCAGACACCAGGTGTGATGTGACAGGTCAGACACCAGGTGTGATGTGACAGGTCAGACACCAGGTGTGATGTGACAGGTCAGACACCAGGTGTGATGTGACAGGTCAGACACCAGGTGTGATGTGACAGGTCAGACACCAGGTGTGATGTGACAGGTCAGACACCAGGTGTGATGTGACAGGTCAGACACCAGGTGTGATGTGACAGGTCAGACACCAGGTGTGATGTGACCAGGTGTGATGTGACAGGTCAGACACCAGGTGTGATGTGACAGGTCAGACACCAGGTGTGATGTGACAGGTCAGACACCAGGTGTGGTGTGACAGGTCAGACACCAGGTGTGATGTGACCAGGTGTGATGTGACAGGTCAGACACCAGGTGTGATGTGACAGGTGAGACACCAGGTGTGATGTGACAGGTCAGACACCAGGTGTGATGTGACAGGTCAGACACCAGGTGTGATGTGACAGGTCAGACACCAGGTGTGATGTGACAGGTCAGACACCAGGTGTGATGTGACAGGTCAGACACCAGGTGTGATGTGACAGGTCAGACACCAGGTGTGATGTGACAGGTCAGACACCAGGTGTGATGTGACAGGTCAGACACCAGGTGTGATGTGACAGGTCAGACACTAGGTGTGATGTGACAGGTCAGACACCAGGTGTGATGTGACAGGTCAGACACCAGGTGTGATGTGACAGGTCAGACACCAGGTGTGATGTGACCAGGTCAGACAGCAGGTGTGATGACACCAGGTGTGATGTGACAGGTCAGACACCAGGTGTGATGTGACAGGTCAGACACCAGGTGTGATGTGACAGGTCAGACACCAGGTGTGATGTGACAGGTCAGACACCAGGTGTGATGTGACAGGTCAGACACCAGGTGTGATGTGACAGGTCAGACACCAGGTGTGATGTGACAGGTCAGACACCAGGTGTGATGTGACAGGTCAGACACCAGGTGTGATGTGACAGGTCAGACACCAGGTGTGATGTGACAGGTCAGACACCAGGTGTGATGTGACAGGTCAGACACCAGGTGTGATGTGACAGGTCAGACACCAGGTGTGATGTGACAGGTCAGACACCAGGTGTGATGTGACAGGTCAGACACCAGGTGTGATGTGACAGGTCAGACACCAGGTGTGATGTGACAGGTCAGACACCAGGTGTGATGTGACAGGTCAGACACCAGGTGTGATGTGACAGGTCAGACACCAGGTGTGATGACACCAGGTGTGATGTGACAGGTCAGACACCAGGTGTGATGTGACAGGTCAGACACCAGGTGTGATGTGACAGGTCAGACACCAGGTGTGATGTGACAGGTCAGACACCAGGTGTGATGTGACAGGTCAGACACCAGGTGTGATGTGACAGGTCAGACACCAGGTGTGATGTGACAGGTCAGACACCAGGTGTGATGTGACAGGTCAGACACCAGGTGTGATGTGACAGGTCAGACACCAGGTGTGATGTGACAGGTCAGACACCAGGTGTGATGTGACAGGTCAGACACCAGGTGTGATGTGACAGGTCAGACACCAGGTGTGATGTGACAGGTCAGACACCAGGTGTGATGTGACAGGTCAGACACCAGGTGTGATGTGACAGGTCAGACACCAGGTGTGATGTGACAGGTCAGACACCAGGTGTGATGTGACAGGTCAGACACCAGGTGTGATGTGACAGGTCAGACACCAGTGTGATGTGACAGGTCAGACACCAGGTGTGATGTGACAGGTCAGACACCAGGTGTGATGTGACAGGTCAGACACCAGGTGTGATGTTACAGGTCAGACACCAGGTGTGATGTGACAGGTCAGACACCAGGTGTGGTGTGACAGGTCAGACACCAGGTGTGATGTGACCAGGTGTGATGTGACAGGTCAGACACCAGGTGTGGTGTGACAGGTCAGACACCAGGTGTGATGTGACAGGTCAGACACCAGGTGTGGTGTGACAGGTCAGACACCAGGTGTGATGTGACCAGGTGTGATGTGACAGGTCAGACACCAGGTGTGATGTGACAGGTCAGACACCAGGTGTGATGTGACAGGTCAGACACCAGGTGTGATGTGACAGGTCAGACACACCAGGTGTGATGTGACAGGTCAGACACCAGGTGTGATGTGACAGGTCAGACACCAGGTGTGATGTGACAGGTCAGACACCAGGTGTGTCAGACACCAGGTGTGATGTGACAGGTCAGACACCAGGTGTGATGTGACAGGTCAGACACCAGGTGTGATGTGACAGGTCAGACACCAGGTGTGATGTGACAGGTCAGACACCAGGTGTGATGTGACAGGTCAGACACCAGGTGTGATGTGACAGGTCAGACACCAGGTGTGATGTGACAGGTCAGACACCAGGTGTGATGTGACAGGTCAGACACCAGGTGTGATGTGACAGGTCAGACACCAGGTGTGATGTGACAGGTCAGACACCAGGTGTGATGTGACCAGGTGTGATGTGACAGGTCAGACACCAGGTGTGATGTGACAGGTCAGACACCAGGTGTGATGTGACAGGTCAGACACCAGGTGTGATGTGACAGGTCAGACACCAGGTGTGATGTGACAGGTCAGACACCAGGTGTGATGTGACAGGTCAGACACCAGGTGTGATGTGACAGGTCAGACACCAGGTGTGATGTGACAGGTCAGACACCAGGTGTGATGTGACAGGTCAGACACCAGGTGTGTCAGACACCAGGTGTGATGTGACAGGTCAGACACCAGGTGTGATGTGACAGGTCAGACACCAGGTGTGATGTGACCAGGTCAGACACCAGGTGTGATGTGACAGGTCAGACACCAGGTGTGATGTGACAGGTCAGACACACCAGGTGTGATGTGACAGGTCAGACACCAGGTGTGATGTGACAGGTCAGACACCAGGTGTGATGTGACAGGTCAGACACCAGGTGTGATGTGACAGGTCAGACACCAGGTGTGGTGTGACAGGTCAGACACCAGGTGTGATGTGACCAGGTGTGATGTGACAGGTCAGACACCAGGTGTGATGTGACAGGTCAGACACCAGGTGTGATGTGACAGGTCAGACACCAGGTGTGATGTGACAGGTCAGACACCAGGTGTGATGTGACAGGTCAGACACCAGGTGTGATGTGACCAGGTGTGATGTGACAGGTCAGACACCAGGTGTGATGTGACAGGTCAGACACCAGGTGTGATGTGACAGGTCAGACACCAGGTGTGATGTGACAGGTCAGACACCAGGTGTGATGTGACAGGTCAGACACCAGGTGTGATGTGACAGGTCAGACACCAGGTGTGATGTGACAGGTCAGACACCAGGTGTGATGTGACAGGTCAGACACCAGGTGTGATGTGACAGGTCAGACACCAGGTGTGGTGTGAAAGGTCAGACACCAGGTGTGATGTGACAGGTCAGACACCAGGTGTGATGTGACAGGTCAGACACCAGGTGTGATGTGACAGGTCAGACACCAGGTGTGATGTGACAGGTCAGACACCAGGTGTGATGTGACAGGTCAGACACCAGGTGTGATGTGACAGGTGAGACACCAGGTGTGATGTGACAGGTCAGACACCAGGTGTGATGTGACAGGTCAGACACCAGGTGTGATGTGACAGGTCAGACACCAGGTGTGATGTGACAGGTCAGACACCAGGTGTGATGTGACAGGTCAGACACCAGGTGTGATGTGACAGGTCAGACACCAGGTGTGATGTGACAGGTCAGACACCAGGTGTGATGTGACCAGGTCAGACACCAGGTGTGATGTGACAGGTCAGACACCAGGTGTGATGTGACAGGTCAGACACCAGGTGTGATGTGACAGGTCAGACACCAGGTGTGATGTGACAGGTCAGACACCAGGTGTGATGTGACAGGTCAGACACCAGGTGTGATGTGACAGGTCAGACACCAGGTGTGATGTGACAGGTCAGACACCAGGTGTGATGTGACAGGTCAGACACCAGGTGTGATGTGACAGGTCAGACACCAGGTGTGATGTGACCAGGTGTGATGTGACAGGTCAGACACCAGGTGTGATGTGACAGGTCAGACACCAGGTGTGATGTGACAGGTCAGACACCAGGTGTGATGTGACAGGTCAGACACCAGGTGTGATGTGACAGGTCAGACACCAGGTGTGATGTGACAGGTCAGACACCAGGTGTGATGTGACAGGTCAGACACCAGGTGTGATGTGACAGGTCAGACACCAGGTGTGATGTGACAGGTCAGACACCAGGTGTGATGTGACAGGTCAGACACCAGGTGTGATGTGACAGGTCAGACACCAGGTGTGATGTGACCAGGTGTGATGTGACAGGTCAGACACCAGGTGTGATGTGACAGGTCAGACACCAGGTGTGATGTGACAGGTCAGACACCAGGTGTGATGTGACAGGTCAGACACCAGGTGTGATGTGACAGGTCAGACACCAGGTGTGATGTGACAGGTCAGACACCAGGTGTGATGTGACAGGTCAGACACCAGGTGTGTGTGACAGGTCAGACACCAGGTGTGATGTGACAGGTCAGACACCAGGTGTGATGTGACAGGTCAGACACCAGGTGTGATGTGACCAGGTCAGACACCAGGTGTGATGTGACAGGTCAGACACCAGGTGTGATGTGACAGGTCAGACACCAGGTGTGATGTGACAGGTCAGACACCAGGTGTGATGTGACAGGTCAGACACCAGGTGTGATGTTACAGGTCAGACACCAGGTGTGATGTGACAGGTCAGACACCAGGTGTGATGTGACAGGTCAGACACCAGGTGTGATGACAGGTCAGACACCAGGTGTGATGTGACAGGTCAGACACCAGGTGTGATGTGACAGGTCAGACACCAGGTGTGATGTGACAGGTCAGACACCAGGTGTGATGTGACAGGTCAGACACCAGGTGTGATGTGACAGGTCAGACACCAGGTGTGATGTGACAGGTCAGACACCAGGTGTGATGTGACAGGTCAGACACCAGGTGTGATGTGACAGGTCAGACACCAGGTGTGATGTGACAGGTCAGACAGCAGGTGTGATGTGACAGGTCAGACACCAGGTGTGATGTGACAGGTCAGACACCAGGTGTGTCAGACACCAGGTGTGATGTGACAGGTCAGACACCAGGTGTGATGTGACAGGTCAGACACCAGGTGTGATGTGACAGGTCAGACACCAGGTGTGATGTGACAGGTCAGACACCAGGTGTGATGTGACAGGTCAGACACCAGGTGTGATGTGACAGGTCAGACACCAGGTGTGATGTGACAGGTCAGACACCAGGTGTGATGTGACAGGTCAGACACCAGGTGTGGTGTGACAGGTCAGACACCAGGTGTGATGTGACAGGTCAGACACCAGGTGTGATGTGACCAGGTGTGTCAGACACCAGGTGTGATGTGACAGGTCAGACACCAGGTGTGATGTGACAGGTCAGACACACCAGGTGTGATGTGACAGGTCAGACACCAGGTGTGGTGTGACAGGTCAGACACCAGGTGTGATGTGACCAGGTGTGATGTGACAGGTCAGACACCAGGTGTGATGTGACAGGTCAGACACCAGGTGTGATGTGACAGGTCAGACACCAGGTGTGATGTGACAGGTCAGACACCAGGTGTGATGTGACAGGTGAGACACCAGGTGTGATGTGACAGGTCAGACACCAGGTGTGATGTGACAGGTCAGACACCAGGTGTGATGTGACAGGTCAGACACCAGGTGTGATGTGACAGGTCAGACACCAGGTGTGATGTGACAGGTCAGACACCAGGTGTGATGTGACAGGTCAGACACACCAGGTGTGATGTGACAGGTCAGATACCAGGTGTGATGTGACAGGTCAGACACCAGGTGTGATGTGACAGGTCAGACACCAGGTGTGATGTGACAGGTCAGACACCAGGTGTGATGTGACAGGTCAGACACCAGGTGTGATGTGACAGGTCAGACACCAGGTGTGATGTGACAGGTCAGACACCAGGTGTGATGTGACAGGTCAGACACCAGGTGTGATGTGACAGGTCAGACACCAGGTGTGATGTGACAGGTCAGACACCAGGTGTGATGTGACAGGTCAGACACCAGGTGTGATGTGACAGGTCAGACACCAGGTGTGATGTGACAGGTCAGACACCAGGTGTGATGTGACAGGTCAGACACCAGGTGTGATGTGACAGGTCAGACACCAGGTGTGATGTGACAGGTCAGACACCAGGTGTGATGTGACAGGTCAGACACCAGGTGTGATGTGACAGGTCAGACACACAGGTGTGATGTGACAGGTCAGACACACCAGGTGTGATGTGACAGGTCAGACACCAGGTGTGATGTGACAGGTCAGACACCAGGTGTGATGTGACAGGTCAGACACCAGGTGTGATGTGTGACACCAGGTGTGATGTGACAGGTCAGACACCAGGTGTGATGTGACAGGTCAGACACCAGGTGTGATGTGACAGGTCAGACACCAGGTGTGATGTGACAGGTCAGACACCAGGTGTGATGTGACAGGTCAGACACCAGGTGTGATGTGACAGGTCAGACACCAGGTGTGATGTGACAGGTCAGACACCAGGTGTGATGTGACAGGTCAGACACCAGGTGTGATGTGACAGGTCAGACACCAGGTGTGATGTGACAGGTCAGACACCAGGTGTGATGTGACAGGTCAGACACCAGGTGTGATGTGACAGGTCAGACACCAGGTGTGGTGTGACAGGTCAGACACCAGGTGTGATGTGACCAGGTGTGATGTGACAGGTCAGACACCAGGTGTGATGTGACAGGTCAGACACCAGGTGTGATGTGACCAGGTCAGACACCAGGTGTGATGTGACCAGGTCAGACACCAGGTGTGATGTGACAGGTCAGACACACCAGGTGTGATGTGACAGGTGAGACACCAGGTGTGATGTGACAGGTCAGACACCAGGTGTGATGTGACAGGTCAGATACCAGGTGTGATGTGACAGGTCAGACACCAGGTGTGTCAGACACCAGGTGTGATGTGACAGGTCAGACACCAGGTGTGATGTGACAGGTCAGACACCAGGTGTGATGTGACAGGTCAGACACCAGGTGTGATGTGACAGGTCAGACACCAGGTGTGATGTGACAGGTCAGACACCAGGTGTGATGTGACAGGTCAGACACCAGGTGTGATGTGACAGGTCAGACACCAGGTGTGATGTGACAGGTCAGACACCAGGTGTGATGTGACAGGTCAGACACCAGGTGTGATGTGACAGGTCAGACACCAGGTGTGATGTGACAGGTCAGACACCAGGTGTGATGTGACAGGTCAGACACCAGGTGTGGTGTGACAGGTCAGACACCAGGTGTGATGTGACCAGGTGTGATGTGACAGGTCAGACACCAGGTGTGGTGTGACAGGTCAGACACCAGGTGTGATGTGACAGGTCAGACACCAGGTGTGATGTGACAGGTCAGACACCAGGTGTGATGTGACAGGTCAGACACCAGGTGTGATGTGACAGGTCAGACACCAGGTGTGATGTGACAGGTCAGACACCAGGTGTGATGTGACAGGTCAGACACCAGGTGTGATGTGACAGGTCAGACACCAGGTGTGATGTGACAGGTCAGACACCAGGTGTGATGTGACAGGTCAGACACCAGGTGTGATGTGACAGGTCAGACACCAGGTGTGATGTGACCAGGTGTGATGTGACAGGTCAGACACCAGGTGTGATGTGACAGGTCAGACACCAGGTGTGATGTGACAGGTCAGACACCAGGTGTGTGATGTGACAGGTCAGACACCAGGTGTGATGTGACAGGTCAGACACCAGGTGTGATGTGACAGGTCAGACACCAGGTGTGATGTGACAGGTCAGACACCAGGTGTGATGTGACAGGTCAGACACCAGGTGTGATGTGACAGGTCAGACACCAGGTGTGATGTGACAGGTCAGACACCAGGTGTGATGTGACAGGTCAGACACCAGGTGTGATGTGACAGGTCAGACACCAGGTGTGATGTGACAGGTCAGACACCAGGTGTGATGTGACAGGTCAGACACCAGGTGTGATGTGACAGGTCAGACACCAGGTGTGATGTGACAGGTCAGACACCAGGTGTGATGTGACAGGTCAGACACCAGGTGTGATGTGACAGGTCAGACACCAGGTGTGATGTGACAGGTGTGATGACACCAGGTGTGATGTGACAGGTCAGACACCAGGTGTGATGTGACAGGTCAGACACCAGGTGTGATGTGACAGGTCAGACACCAGGTGTGATGTGACAGGTCAGACACCAGGTGTGATGTGACAGGTCAGACACCAGGTGTGATGTGACAGGTCAGACACCAGGTGTGATGTGACAGGTCAGACACCAGGTGTGATGTGACAGGTCAGACACCAGGTGTGATGTGACAGGTCAGACACCAGGTGTGATGTGACAGGTCAGACACCAGGTGTGATGTGACAGGTCAGACACCAGGTGTGATGTGACAGGTCAGACACCAGGTGTGATGTGACAGGTCAGACACCAGGTGTGATGTGACAGGTCAGACACCAGGTGTGATGTGACAGGTCAGACACCAGGTGTGATGTGACAGGTCAGACACCAGGTGTGATGTGACAGGTCAGACACCAGGTGTGATGTGACAGGTCAGACACCAGGTGTGATGTGACAGGTCAGACACCAGGTGTGATGTGACAGGTCAGACACCAGGTGTGATGTGACAGGTCAGACACCAGGTGTGATGTGACAGGTCAGACACCAGGTGTGATGTGACAGGTCAGACACCAGGTGTGATGTGACAGGTCAGACACCAGGTGTGTCAGACACCAGGTGTGATGTGACAGGTCAGACACCAGGTGTGATGTGACAGGTCAGACACCAGGTGTGATGTGACCAGGTCAGACACCAGGTGTGATGTGACAGGTCAGACACCAGGTGTGATGTGACAGGTCAGACACCAGGTGTGATGTGACAGGTCAGACACCAGGTGTGATGTGACAGGTCAGACACCAGGTGTGATGTGACAGGTCAGACACCAGGTGTGATGTGACAGGTCAGACACCAGGTGTGATGTGACAGGTCAGACACCAGGTGTGATGTGACAGGTCAGACACCAGGTGTGATGTGACAGGTCAGACACCAGGTGTGGTGTGACAGGTCAGACACCAGGTGTGATGTGACCAGGTGTGATGTGACAGGTCAGACACCAGGTGTGATGTGACAGGTCAGACACCAGGTGTGATGTGACAGGTCAGACACCAGGTGTGATGTGACAGGTCAGACACCAGGTGTGATGTGACAGGTCAGACACCAGGTGTGATGTGACAGGTCAGACACCAGGTGTGATGTGACAGGTCAGACACCAGGTGTGATGTGACAGGTCAGACACCAGGTGTGATGTGACAGGTCAGACACCAGGTGTGATGTGACAGGTCAGACACCAGGTGTGATGTGAC
Source organism: Oncorhynchus nerka (assembly GCF_034236695.1). Taxonomy (NCBI): domain Eukaryota; kingdom Metazoa; phylum Chordata; class Actinopteri; order Salmoniformes; family Salmonidae; genus Oncorhynchus; species Oncorhynchus nerka. The sequence goes on along the minus strand of NW_027040198.1, from coordinate 54,980 downwards.
AGGTCAGACACCAGGTGTGATGTGACAGGTCAGACACCAGGTGTGATGTGACAGGTCAGACACCAGGTGTGATGTGACAGGTCAGACACCAGGTGTGATGTGACAGGTCAGACACCAGGTGTGATGTGACACCAGGTGTGATGTGACAGGTCAGACACCAGGTGTGATGTGACAGGTCAGACACCAGGTGTGATGTGACAGGTCAGACACCAGGTGTGATGTGACAGGTCAGACACCAGGTGTGATGTGACAGGTCAGACACCAGGTGTGATGTGACAGGTCAGACACCAGGTGTGATGTGACAGGTCAGACACCAGGTGTGATGTGACAGGTCAGACACCAGGTGTGATGTGACAGGTCAGACACCAGGTGTGATGTGACCAGGTCAGACAGCAGGTGTGATGACCAGGTGTGATGTGACCAGGTGTGATGTGACAGGTCAGACACCAGGTGTGATGTGACAGGTCAGACACCAGGTGTGATGTGACAGGTCAGACACCAGGTGTGATGTGACAGGTCAGACACCAGGTGTGATGTGACAGGTCAGACACCAGGTGTGATGTGACAGGTCAGACACCAGGTGTGATGTGACAGGTCAGACACCAGGTGTGATGTGACAGGTCAGACACCAGGTGTGATGTGACAGGTCAGACACCAGGTGTGATGTGACAGGTCAGACACCAGGTGTGATGTGACAGGTCAGACACCAGGTGTGATGTGACAGGTCAGACACCAGGTGTGATGTGACAGGTCAGACACCAGGTGTGATGTGACAGGTCAGACACCAGGTGTGATGTGACAGGTCAGACACCAGGTGTGATGTGACAGGTCAGACACCAGGTGTGATGTGACAGGTCAGACACCAGGTGTGATGTGACAGGTCAGACACCAGGTGTGATGTGACAGGTCAGACACCAGGTGTGATGTGACAGGTCAGACACCAGGTGTGATGTGACAGGTCAGACACCAGGTGTGATGTGACAGGTCAGACACCAGGTGTGATGTGACAGGTCAGACACCAGGTGTGGTGTGACAGGTCAGACACCAGGTGTGATGTGACCAGGTGTGATGTGACAGGTCAGACACCAGGTGTGATGTGACAGGTCAGACACCAGGTGTGATGTGACCAGGTCAGACAGCAGGTGTGATGACCAGGTGTGATGTGACCAGGTGTGATGTGACAGGTCAGACACCAGGTGTGATGTGACAGGTCAGACACCAGGTGTGATGTGACCAGGTCAGACACCAGGTGTGATGTGACAGGTCAGACACCAGGTGTGATGTGACAGGTCAGACACCAGTGTGATGTCAGACACCAGGTGTGATGTGACAGGTCAGACACCAGGTGTGATGTGACAGGTCAGACACCAGGTGTGATGTGACAGGTCAGACACCAGGTGTGATGTGACAGGTCAGACACCAGGTGTGATGTGACAGGTCAGACACCAGGTGTGATGTGACAGGTCAGACACCAGGTGTGATGTGACAGGTCAGACACCAGGTGTGATGTGACAGGTCAGACACCAGGTGTGATGTGACAGGTCAGACACCAGGTGTGATGTGACAGGTCAGACACCAGGTGTGATGTGACAGGTCAGACACCAGGTGTGATGTGACAGGTCAGACACCAGGTGTGGTGTGACAGGTCAGACACCAGGTGTGATGTGACCAGGTGTGATGTGACAGGTCAGACACCAGGTGTGATGTGACAGGTCAGACACCAGGTGTGATGTGACAGGTCAGACACCAGGTGTGATGTGACAGGTCAGACACCAGGTGTGATGTGACAGGTCAGACACCAGGTGTGATGTGACAGGTCAGACACCAGGTGTGATGTGACAGGTCAGACACCAGGTGTGATGTGACAGGTCAGACACCAGGTGTGATGTGACCAGGTCAGACACCAGGTGTGATGTGACAGGTCAGACACCAGGTGTGATGTGACAGGTCAGACACCAGGTGTGATGTGACAGGTCAGACACCAGGTGTGATGTGACAGGTCAGACACCAGGTGTGATGTGACAGGTCAGACACCAGGTGTGATGTGACAGGTCAGACACCAGGTGTGATGTGACCAGGTGTGATGTGACAGGTCAGACACCAGGTGTGATGTGACAGGTCAGACACCAGGTGTGATGTGACAGGTCAGACACCAGGTGTGATGTGACAGGTCAGACACCAGGTGTGATGTGACAGGTCAGACACCAGGTGTGATGTGACAGGTCAGACACCAGGTGTGATGTGACAGGTCAGACACCAGGTGTGATGTGACAGGTCAGACACCAGGTGTGATGTGACAGGTCAGACACCAGGTGTGATGTGACCAGGTCAGACACCAGGTGTGATGTGACAGTGTCATGACACCAGGTGTGATGTGACAGGTCAGACACCAGGTGTGATGTGACAGGTCAGACACCAGGTGTGATGTGACAGGTCAGACACCAGGTGTGATGTGACAGGTCAGACACCAGGTGTGATGTGACAGGTCAGACACCAGGTGTGATGTGACAGGTCAGACACCAGGTGTGATGTGACAGGTCAGACACCAGGTGTGATGTGACAGGTCAGACACCAGGTGTGATGTGACAGGTCAGACACCAGGTGTGATGTGACAGGTCAGACACCAGGTGTGATGTGACAGGTCAGACACCAGGTGTGATGTGACAGGTCAGACACCAGGTGTGATGTGACAGGTCAGACACCAGGTGTGATGTGACAGGTCAGACACCAGGTGTGATGTGACAGGTCAGACACCAGGTGTGATGTGACAGGTCAGACACCAGGTGTGATGTGACAGGTCAGACACCAGGTGTGATGTGACAGGTCAGACACCAGGTGTGATGTGACAGGTCAGACACCAGGTGTGATGTGACAGGTCAGACACCAGGTGTGATGTGACAGGTCAGACACCAGGTGTGATGTGACAGGTCAGACACCAGGTGTGATGTGACCAGGTGTGATGTGACAGGTCAGACACCAGGTGTGATGTGACAGGTCAGACACCAGGTGTGATGTGACCAGGTCAGACACCAGGTGTGATGTGACCAGGTCAGACACCAGGTGTGATGTGACAGGTCAGACACACCAGGTGTGATGTGACAGGTCAGACACCAGGTGTGATGTGACAGGTCAGACACCAGGTGTGATGTGACAGGTCAGACACCAGGTGTGATGTGACAGGTCAGACACCAGGTGTGATGTGTCAGACACCAGGTGTCATGTGACAGGTCAGACACCAGGTGTGATGTGACAGGTCAGACACCAGGTGTGATGTGACAGGTCAGACACCAGGTGTGATGTGACAGGTCAGACACCAGGTGTGATGTGACAGGTCAGACACCAGGTGTGATGTGACAGGTCAGACACCAGGTGTGATGTGACAGGTCAGACACCAGGTGTGATGTGACAGGTCAGACACCAGGTGTGATGTGACAGGTCAGACACCAGGTGTGATGTGACAGGTCAGACACCAGGTGTGATGTGACAGGTCAGACACCAGGTGTGATGTGACAGGTCAGACACCAGGTGTGATGTGACAGGTCAGACACCAGGTGTGATGTGACAGGTCAGACACCAGGTGTGATGTGACAGGTCAGACACCAGGTGTGATGTGACAGGTCAGACACCAGGTGTGATGTGACAGGTCAGACACCAGGTGTGATGTGACAGGTCAGACACCAGGTGTGATGTGACAGGTCAGACACCAGGTGTGATGTGACAGGTCAGACACCAGGTGTGATGTGACAGGTGAGACACCAGGTGTGATGTGACAGGTCAGACACCAGGTGTGATGTGACAGGTCAGACACACCAGGTGTGATGTGACAGGTCAGACACCAGGTGTGATGTGACAGGTCAGACACCAGGTGTGATGTGACAGGTCAGACACCAGGTGTGATGTGACAGGTCAGACACCAGGTGTGATGTGACAGGTCAGACACCAGGTGTGATGTGACCAGGTGTGATGTGACAGGTCAGACACCAGGTGTGATGTGACAGGTCAGACACCAGGTGTGATGTGACAGGTCAGACACCAGGTGTGATGTGACAGGTCAGACACCAGGTGTGATGTGACAGGTCAGACACCAGGTGTGATGTGACAGGTCAGACACCAGGTGTGATGTGACAGGTCAGACACCAGGTGTGATGTGACAGGTCAGACACCAGGTGTGATGTGACAGGTCAGACACCAGGTGTGATGTGACAGGTCAGACACCAGGTGTGATGTGACAGGTCAGACACCAGGTGTGATGTGACAGGTCAGACACCAGGTGTGATGTGACAGGTCAGACACCAGGTGTGATGTGACCAGGTGATGTGACAGGTCAGACACCAGGTGTGATGTGACAGGTCAGACACCAGGTGTGATGTGACAGGTCAGACACCAGGTGTGATGTGACAGGTCAGACACCAGGTGTGATGTGACAGGTCAGACACCAGGTGTGATGTGACAGGTCAGACACCAGGTGTGATGTGACAGGTCAGACACCAGGTGTGATGTGACAGGTCAGACACCAGGTGTGATGTGACAGGTCAGACACCAGGTGTGATGTGACAGGTCAGACACCAGGTGTGATGTGACAGGTCAGACACCAGGTGTGATGTGACAGGTCAGACACCAGGTGTGATGTGACAGGTCAGACACCAGGTGTGATGTGACAGGTCAGACACCAGGTGTGATGTGACACCAGGTGTGATGTGACAGGTCAGACACCAGGTGTGATGTGACAGGTCAGACACCAGGTGTGATGTGACAGGTCAGACACCAGGTGTGATGTGACAGGTCAGACACCAGGTGTGATGTGACAGGTCAGACACCAGGTGTGATGTGACAGGTCAGACACCAGGTGTGATGTGACAGGTCAGACACCAGGTGTGATGTGACAGGTCAGACACCAGGTGTGATGTGACAGGTCAGACACCAGGTGTGATGTGACAGGTCAGACACCAGGTGTGATGTGACAGGTCAGACACCAGGTGTGATGTGACCAGGTGTGATGTGACAGGTCAGACACCAGGTGTGATGTGACAGGTCAGACACCAGGTGTGATGTGACAGGTCAGACACCAGGTGTGATGTGACAGGTCAGACACCAGGTGTGATGTGACAGGTCAGACACCAGGTGTGATGTGACAGGTCAGACACCAGGTGTGATGTGACAGGTCAGACACCAGGTGTGATGTGACAGGTCAGACACCAGGTGTGATGTGACAGGTCAGACACCAGGTGTGATGTGACAGGTCAGACACCAGGTGTGATGTGACAGGTCAGACACCAGGTGTGATGTGACAGGTCAGACACCAGGTGTGATGTGACCAGGTGTGATGTGACAGGTCAGACACCAGGTGTGATGTGACAGGTCAGACACCAGGTGTGATGTGACAGGTCAGACACCAGGTGTGATGTGACAGGTCAGACACCAGGTGTGATGTGACAGGTCAGACACCAGGTGTGATGTGACAGGTCAGACACCAGGTGTGATGTGACAGGTCAGACACCAGGTGTGATGTGACAGGTCAGACACCAGGTGTGATGTGACAGGTCAGACACCAGGTGTGTGTGACAGGTCAGACACCAGGTGTGATGTGACAGGTCAGACACACCAGGTGTGATGTGACAGGTCAGACACCAGGTGTGATCAGACACCAGGTGTGATGTGACAGGTCAGACACCAGGTGTGATGTGACAGGTCAGACACCAGGTGTGATGTGACAGGTCAGACACCAGGTGTGATGTGACAGGTCAGACACCAGGTGTGATGTGACAGGTCAGACACCAGGTGTGATGTGACAGGTCAGACACCAGGTGTGATGTGACAGGTCAGACACCAGGTGTGATGTGACAGGTCAGACACCAGGTGTGATGTGACAGGTCAGACACCAGGTGTGATGTGACAGGTCAGACACCAGGTGTGATGTGACCAGGTGTGATGTGACAGGTCAGACACCAGGTGTGATGTGACAGGTCAGACACCAGGTGTGATGTGACAGGTCAGACACCAGGTGTGATGTGACAGGTCAGACACCAGGTGTGATGTGACAGGTCAGACACCAGGTGTGATGTGACAGGTCAGACACCAGGTGTGATGTGACAGGTCAGACACCAGGTGTGATGTGACAGGTCAGACACCAGGTGTGATGTGACAGGTCAGACACCAGGTGTGATGTGACAGGTCAGACACCAGGTGTGATGTGACAGGTCAGACACCAGGTGTGATGTGACAGGTCAGACACCAGGTGTGATGTGACAGGTCAGACACCAGGTGTGATGTGACAGGTCAGACACCAGGTGTGATGTGACAGGTCAGACACCAGGTGTGATGTGACCAGGTGTGATGTGACAGGTCAGACACCAGGTGTGATGTGACAGGTCAGACACCAGGTGTGATGTGACAGGTCAGACACCAGGTGTGATGTGACAGGTCAGACACCAGGTGTGATGTGACAGGTCAGACACCAGGTGTGATGTGACAGGTCAGACACCAGGTGTGATGTGACAGGTCAGACACACCAGGTGTGATGTGACAGGTCAGACACCAGGTGTGATGTGACAGGTCAGACACCAGGTGTGGTGTGACAGGTCAGACACCAGGTGTGATGTGACCAGGTGTGATGTGACAGGTCAGACACCAGGTGTGATGTGACAGGTCAGACACCAGGTGTGATGTGACAGGTCAGACACCAGGTGTGATGTGACAGGTCAGACACCAGGTGTGATGTGACAGGTCAGACACCAGGTGTGATGTGACAGGTCAGACACCAGGTGTGATGTGACAGGTCAGACACCAGGTGTGATGTGACAGGTCAGACACCAGGTGTGATGTGACAGGTCAGACACCAGGTGTGATGTGACAGGTCAGACACACCAGGTGTGATGTGACAGGTCAGACACCAGGTGTGATGTGACAGGTCAGACACCAGGTGTGATGTGACAGGTCAGACACCAGGTGTGATGACAGGTCAGACACCAGGTGTGATGTGACAGGTCAGACACCAGGTGTGATGTGACAGGTGAGACACCAGGTGTGATGTGACAGGTGAGACACCAGGTGTGATGTGACAGGTCAGACACCAGGTGTGATGTGACAGGTCAGACACCAGGTGTGATGTGACAGGTCAGACACTAGGTGTGATGTGACAGGTCAGACACCAGGTGTGATGTGACAGGTCAGACACACCAGGTGTGATGTGACAGTTCAGACACCAGGTGTGATGTGACCAGGTGTGATGTGACAGGTCAGACACCAGGTGTGATGTGACAGGTCAGACACCAGGTGTGATGTGACAGGTCAGACACCAGGTGTGATGTGACAGGTCAGACACCAGGTGTGATGTGACAGGTCAGACACCAGGTGTGATGTGACAGGTGAGACACCAGGTGTGATGTGGCAGGTCAGACACCAGGTGTGATGTGACAGGTCAGACACACCAGGTGTGATGTGACAGGTCAGATACCAGGTGTGATGTGACAGGTCAGACACCAGGTGTGGTGTGAAAGGTCAGACACCAGGTGTGATGTGACAGGTCAGACACCAGGTGTGATGTGACAGGTCAGACACCAGGTGTGATGTGACCAGGTGTGATGTGACAGGTCAGACACCAGGTGTGATGTGACAGGTCAGACACCAGGTGTGATGTGACAGGTCAGACACCAGGTGTGATGTGACAGGTCAGACACCAGGTGTGATGTGACAGGTCAGACACCAGGTGTGATGTGACAGGTCAGACACCAGTGTGATGTGACAGGTCAGACACCAGGTGTGATGTGACAGGTCAGACACCAGGTGTGATGTGACAGGTCAGACACCAGGTGTGATGTGACAGGTCAGACACCAGGTGTGATGTGACAGGTCAGACACCAGGTGTGATGTGACAGGTCAGACACCAGGTGTGATGTGACAGGTCAGACACCAGGTGTGATGTGACAGGTCAGACACCAGGTGTGATGTGACCAGGTGTGATGTGACAGGTCAGACACCAGGTGTGATGTGACAGGTCAGACACCAGGTGTGATGTGACAGGTCAGACACCAGGTGTGATGTGACAGGTCAGACACCAGGTGTGATGTGACAGGTCAGACACCAGGTGTGATGTGACAGGTCAGACACCAGGTGTGATGTGACAGGTCAGACACCAGGTGTGATGTGACAGGTCAGACACCAGGTGTGATGTGACAGGTCAGACACCAGGTGTGATGTGACAGTTCAGACACCAGGTGTGATGTGACCAGGTGTGATGTGACAGGTCAGACACCAGGTGTGATGTGACAGGTCAGACACCAGGTGTGATGTGACAGGTCAGACACCAGGTGTGATGTGACAGGTCAGACACCAGGTGTGATGTGACAGGTCAGACACCAGGTGTGATGTGACAGGTCAGACACCAGGTGTGATGTGACAGGTCAGACACCAGGTGTGATGTGACAGGTCAGACACCAGGTGTGATGTGACAGGTCAGACACACCAGGTGTGATGTGACAGGTCAGACACCAGGTGTGATGTGACAGGTCAGACACCAGGTGTGGTGTGACAGGTCAGACACGAGGTGTGATGTGACCAGGTGTGATGTGACAGGTCAGACACCAGGTGTGATGTGACAGGTCAGACACCAGGTGTGATGTGACAGGTCAGACACCAGGTGTGATGTGACAGGTCAGACACCAGGTGTGATGTGACAGGTCAGACACCAGGTGTGATGTGTCAGGTCAGACACCAGGTGTGATGTGACAGGTCAGACACCAGGTGTGATGTGACAGGTCAGACACCAGGTGTGATGTGACAGGTCAGACACCAGGTGTGATGTGACAGGTCAGACACCAGGTGTGATGTGACAGGTCAGACACACCAGGTGTGATGTGACAGGTCAGACACCAGGTGTGATGTGACCAGGTGTGATGTGACAGGTCAGACACCAGGTGTGATGTGACAGGTCAGACACCAGGTGTGATGTGACAGGTCAGACACCAGGTGTGATGTGACAGGTCAGACACCAGGTGTGATGTGACAGGTCAGACACCAGGTGTGATGTGACAGGTCAGACACCAGGTGTGATGTGACAGGTCAGACACCAGGTGTGATGTGACAGGTCAGACACCAGGTGTGATGTGACAGGTCAGACACCAGGTGTGATGTGACAGGTCAGACACCAGGTGTGATGTGACAGGTCAGACACCAGGTGTGATGTGACAGGTCAGACACCAGGTGTGATGTGACAGGTCAGACACCAGGTGTGATGTGACAGGTCAGACACCAGGTGTGATGTGACAGGTCAGACACCAGGTGTGATGTGACAGGTCAGACACCAGGTGTGATGTGACAGGTCAGACACCAGGTGTGATGTGACAGGTCAGACACCAGGTGTGATGTGACCAGGTCAGACACCAGGTGTGATGTGACAGGTCAGACACCAGGTGTGATGTGACAGGTCAGACACCAGGTGTGATGTGACAGGTCAGACACCAGGTGTGATGTGACAGGTCAGACACCAGGTGTGATGTGACAGGTCAGACACCAGGTGTGATGTGACAGGTCAGACACCAGGTGTGTGATGTCAGACACCAGGTGTGATGTGACAGGTCAGACACCAGGTGTGATGTGACAGGTCAGACACCAGGTGTGATGTGACAGGTCAGACACCAGGTGTGATGTGACAGGTCAGACACCAGGTGTGATGTGACAGGTCAGACACCAGGTGTGATGTGACAGGTCAGACACCAGGTGTGATGTGACAGGTCAGACACCAGGTGTGATGTGACAGGTCAGACACCAGGTGTGATGTGACAGGTCAGACACCAGGTGTGATGTGACAGGTCAGACACCAGGTGTGATGTGACCACCAGGGTGGTGACAGGTCAGACACCAGGTGTGATGTGACAGGTCAGACACCAGGTGTGATGTGACAGGTCAGACACCAGGTGTGATGTGACAGGTCAGACACCAGGTGTGATGTGACAGGTCAGACACCAGGTGTGATGTGACAGGTCGGACACCAGGTGTGATGTGACAGGTCAGACACCAGGTGTGATGTGACAGGTCAGACACCAGGTGTGATGTGACAGGTCAGACACCAGGTGTGATGTGACAGGTCAGACACCAGGTGTGATGTGACAGGTCAGACACCAGGTGTGATGTGACAGGTCAGACACCAGGTGTGATGTGACAGGTCAGACACCAGGTGTGATGTGACAGGTCAGACACCAGGTGTGATGTGACAGGTCAGACACCAGGTGTGATGTGACAGGTCAGACACCAGGTGTGATGTGACAGGTCAGACACCAGGTGTGATGTGACAGGTCAGACACCAGGTGTGATGTGACAGGTCAGACACCAGGTGTGATGTGACAGGTCAGACACCAGGTGTGATGTGACAGGTCAGACACCAGGTGTGATGTGACAGGTCAGACACCAGGTGTGATGTGACAGGTCAGACACCAGGTGTGATGTGTGACCAGGTCAGACACCAGGTGTGATGTGACAGGTCAGACACCAGGTGTGATGTGACAGGTCAGACACCAGGTGTGATGTGACAGGTCAGACACCAGGTGTGATGTGACAGGTCAGACACCAGGTGTGATGTGACAGGTCAGACACCAGGTGTGATGTGACAGGTCAGACACCAGGTGTGATGTGACAGGTCAGACACCAGGTGTGATGTGACAGGTCAGACACCAGGTGTGATGTGACAGGTCAGACACCAGGTGTGATGTGACAGGTCAGACACCAGGTGTGATGTGACAGGTCAGACACCAGGTGTGATGTGACAGGTCAGACACCAGGTGTGATGTGACAGGTCAGACACCAGGTGTGATGTGACAGGTCAGACACCAGGTGTGATGTGACAGGTCAGACACCAGGTGTGATGTGACAGGTCAGACACCAGGTGTGATGTGACAGGTCAGACACCAGGTGTGATGTGACAGGTCAGACACCAGGTGTGATGTGACAGGTCAGACACCAGGTGTGATGTGACCAGGTCAGACACCAGGTGTGATGTGACAGGTCAGACACCAGGTGTGATGTGACAGGTCAGACACCAGGTGTGATGTGACAGGTCAGACACCAGGTGTGATGTGACAGGTCAGACACCAGGTGTGATGTGACAGGTCAGACACCAGGTGTGATGTGACCAGGGTCAGACACCAGGGTGGTGTGATGTGACAGGTCAGACACCAGGTGTGATGTGACAGGTCAGACACCAGGTGTGATGTGACAGGTCAGACACCAGGTGTGATGTGACAGGTCAGACACCAGGTGTGATGTGACAGGTCAGACACCAGGTGTGATGTGACAGGTCAGACACCAGGTGTGATGTGACAGGTCAGACACCAGGTGTGATGTGACAGGTCAGACACCAGGTGTGATGTGACAGGTCAGACACCAGGTGTGATGTGACAGGTCAGACACCAGGTGTGATGTGACAGGTCAGACACCAGGTGTGATGTGACAGGTCAGACACCAGGTGTGATGTGACAGGTCAGACACCAGGTGTGATGTGACAGGTCAGACACCAGGTGTGATGTGACAGGTCAGACACCAGGTGTGATGTGACAGGTCAGACACCAGGTGTGATGTGACAGGTCAGACACCAGGTGTGATGTGACAGGTCAGACACCAGGTGTGATGTGACAGGTCAGACACCAGGTGTGATGTGACAGGTCAGACACCAGGTGTGATGTGACAGGTCAGACACCAGGTGTGATGTGACAGGTCAGACACCAGGTGTGATGTGACAGGTCAGACACCAGGTGTGATGTGACAGGTCAGACACCAGGTGTGATGTGACAGGTCAGACACCAGGTGTGATGTGACAGGTCAGACACCAGGTGTGATGTGACAGGTCAGACACCAGGTGTGATGTGACAGGTCAGACACCAGGTGTGATGTGACAGGTCAGACACCAGGTGTGATGTGACAGGTCAGACACCAGGTGTGGTGTGACAGGTCAGACACCAGGTGTGATGTGACAGGTCAGACACCAGGTGTGATGTGACCAGGTGTGTCAGACACCAGGTGTGATGTGACAGGTCAGACACCAGGTGTGATGTGACAGGTCAGACACCAGGTGTGATGTGACAGGTCAGACACCAGGTGTGATGTGACAGGTCAGACACCAGGTGTGATGTGACAGGTCAGACACCAGGTGTGATGTGACAGGTCAGACACCAGGTGTGATGTGACAGGTCAGACACCAGGTGTGATGTGACAGGTCAGACACCAGGTGTGATGTGACAGGTCAGACACCAGGTGTGATGTGACAGGTCAGACACCAGGTGTGATGTGACAGGTCGGACACCAGGTGTGATGTGACAGGTCAGACACCAGGTGTGATGTGACAGGTCAGACACCAGGTGTGATGTGACAGGTCAGACACCAGGTGTGATGTGACAGGTGTCAGATACCAGGTGTGATGTGACAGGTCAGACACCAGGTGTGATGTGACCAGGTCAGACACCAGGTGTGATGTGACAGGTCAGACACCAGGTGTGATGTGACAGGTCAGACACCAGGTGTGTCAGACACCAGGTGTGATGTGACAGGTCAGACACCAGGTGTGATGTGACAGGTCAGACACCAGGTGTGATGTGACAGGTCAGACACCAGGTGTGATGTGACAGGTCAGACACCAGGTGTGATGTGACAGGTCAGACACCAGGTGTGATGTGACAGGTCAGACACCAGGTGTGATGTGACAGGTCAGACACCAGGTGTGATGTGACAGGTCAGACACCAGGTGTGATGTGACAGGTCAGACACCAGGTGTGATGTGACAGGTCAGACACCAGGTGTGATGTGACAGGTCAGACACCAGGTGTGATGTGACAGGTCAGACACCAGGTGTGATGTGACAGGTCAGACACCAGGTGTGATGTGACAGGTCAGACACCAGGTGTGATGTGACAGGTCAGACACCAGGTGTGATGTGACAGGTCAGACACCAGGTGTGGTGTGACAGGTCAGACACCAGGTGTGATGTGACCAGGTGTGATGTGACAGGTCAGACACCAGGTGTGATGTGACAGGTCAGACACCAGGTGTGATGTGACAGGTCAGACACCAGGTGTGATGTGACAGGTCAGACACCAGGTGTGATGTGACAGGTGAGACACCAGGTGTGATGTGGCAGGTCAGACACCAGGTGTGATGTGACAGGTCAGACACACCAGGTGTGATGTGACAGGTCAGACACCAGGTGTGATGTGACAGGTCAGACACCAGGTGTGATGTGACAGGTCAGACACCAGGTGTGATGTGACAGGTCAGACACCAGGTGTGATGTGACAGGTCAGACACCAGGTGTGATGTGACCAGGTGTGATGTGACAGGTCAGACACCAGGTGTGATGTGACCAGGTGTGTCAGACACCAGGTGTGATGTGACAGGTCAGACACCAGGTGTGATGTGACAGGTCAGACACCAGGTGTGATGTGACAGGTCAGACACCAGGTGTGATGTGACAGACACCAGGTGTCATGTGACAGGTCAGACACCAGGTGTGATGTGACAGGTCAGACACCAGGTGTGATGTGACAGGTCAGACACCAGGTGTGATGTGACAGGTCAGACACCAGGTGTGATGTGACAGGTCAGACACCAGGTGTGATGTGACAGGTCGGACACCAGGTGTGATGTGACAGGTCAGACACCAGGTGTGATGTGACAGGTCAGACACCAGGTGTGATGTGACAGGTCAGACACCAGGTGTGATGTGACAGGTCAGACACCAGGTGTGATGTGACAGGTCAGACACCAGGTGTGATGTGACAGGTCAGACACCAGGTGTGATGTGACAGGTGAGACACCCGGTGTGATGTGACAGGTCAGACACCAGGTGTGATGTGACAGGTCAGACACCAGGTGTGATGTGACAGGTCAGACACAGGTGTGATGTGACAGGTCAGACACCAGGTGTGATGTGACAGGTCAGACACCAGGTGTGATGTGACAGGTCAGACACCAGGTGTGATGTGACAGGTCAGACACCAGGTGTGATGTGACAGGTCAGACACCAGGTGTGATGTGACAGGTCAGACACCAGGTGTGATGTGACAGGTCAGACACCAGGTGTGATGTGACAGGTCAGACACCAGGTGTGATGTGACAGGTCAGACACCAGGTGTGATGTGACAGGTCAGACACCAGGTGTGATGTGACAGGTCAGACACCAGGTGTGATGTGACAGGTCAGACACCAGGTGTGATGTGACAGGTCAGACACCAGGTGTGATGTGACACCAGGTGTGATGTGACAGGTCAGACACCAGGTGTGATGTGACAGGTCAGACACCAGGTGTGATGTGACAGGTCAGACACCAGGTGTGATGTGACCAGGTGGGCACCAGGTGTGAGTGACCAGGTGTGATGTGACAGGTCAGACACCAGGTGTGATGTGTGTCAGACACAGGTGAGACACCAGGTGTGATGTGACAGGTCAGACACCAGGTGTGATGTGACAGGTCAGACACCAGGTGTGATGTGACAGGTCAGACACCAGGTGTGATGTGACAGGTCAGACACCAGGTGTGATGTGACAGGTCAGACACCAGGTGTGATGTGACAGGTCAGACACCAGGTGTGATGTGACAGGTCAGACACCAGGTGTGATGTGACAGGTCAGACACCAGGTGTGATGTGACAGGTCAGACACCAGGTGTGATGTGACAGGTCAGACACCAGGTGTGATGTGACAGGTCAGACACCAGGTGTGATGTGACAGGTCAGACACCAGGTGTGATGTGACAGGTCAGACACCAGGTGTGATGTGACAGGTCAGACACCAGGTGTGATGTGACAGGTCAGACACCAGGTGTGATGTGACAGGTCAGACACCAGGTGTGATGTGACAGGTCAGACACCAGGTGTGATGTGACCAGGTGTGATGTGACAGGTCAGACACCAGGTGTGATGTGACAGGTCAGACACCAGGTGTGATGTGACAGGTCAGACACCAGGTGTGATGTGACAGGTCAGACACCAGGTGTGATGTGACAGGTCAGACACCAGGTGGTGTGATCAGACACCAGGTGTGATGTGACAGGTCAGACACCAGGTGTGATGTGACAGGTCAGACACCAGGTGTGATGTGACAGGTCAGACACCAGGTGTGATGTGACAGGTCAGACACCAGGTGTGATGTGACAGGTCAGACACCAGGTGTGATGTGACAGGTCAGACACCAGGTGTGATGTGACAGGTCAGACACCAGGTGTGATGTGACAGGTCAGACACCAGGTGTGATGTGACAGGTCAGACACCAGGTGTGATGTGACCAGGTCAGACAGCAGGTGTGATGACCAGGTGTGATGTGACCAGGTGTGATGTGACAGGTCAGACACCAGGTGTGATGTGACAGGTCAGACACCAGGTGTGATGTGACCAGGTCAGACACCAGGTGTGATGTGACAGGTCAGACACCAGGTGTGATGTGACAGGTCAGACACACCAGGTGTGATGTGACAGGTCAGACACCAGGTGTGATGTGACAGGTCAGACACCAGGTGTGATGTGACAGGTCAGACACCAGGTGTGATGTGACAGGTCAGACACCAGGTGTGATGTGACAGGTCAGACACCAGGTGTGATGTGACAGGTCAGACACCAGGTGTGATGTGACAGACACCAGGTGTCATGTGACAGGTCAGACACCAGGTGTGATGTGACAGGTCAGACACCAGGTGTGATGTGACAGGTCAGACACCAGGTGTGATGTGACAGGTCAGACACCAGGTGTGATGTGACAGGTCAGACACCAGGTGTGATGTGACAGGTCAGACACCAGGTGTGATGTGACAGGTCAGACACCAGGTGTGATGTGACAGGTCAGACACACCAGGTGTGATGTGATGTGACAGGTCAGACACCAGGTGTGATGTGACAGGTCAGACACCAGGTGTGATGTGACAGGTCAGACACCAGGTGTGATGTGACAGGTCAGACACCAGGTGTGATGTGACAGGTCAGACACCAGGTGTGTCAGACACCAGGTGTGATGTGACAGGTCAGACACCAGGTGTGATGTGACAGGTCAGACACCAGGTGTGATGTGACAGGTCAGACACCAGGTGTGATGTGACAGGTCAGACACCAGGTGTGATGTGACAGGTCAGACACCAGGTGTGATGTGACAGGTCAGACACCAGGTGTGATGTGACAGGTCAGACACCAGGTGTGATGTGACAGGTCAGACACCAGGTGTGATGTGACAGGTCAGACACCAGGTGTGATGTGACAGGTCAGACACCAGGTGTGATGTGACAGGTCAGACACCAGGTGTGATGTGACAGGTCAGACACCAGGTGTGATGTGACCAGGACAGATGTGACAGGTCAGACACCAGGTGTGATGTGACAGGTCAGACACCAGGTGTGATGTGACAGGTCAGACACACCAGGTGTGATGTGACAGGTCAGACACCAGGTGTGATGTGACAGGTCAGACACCAGGTGTGATGTGACAGGTCAGACACCAGGTGTGATGTGACAGGTCAGACACCAGGTGTGATGTGACAGGTCAGACACCAGGTGTGATGTGACAGGTCAGACACCAGGTGTGATGTGACAGGTCAGACACCAGGTGTGATGTGACAGGTCAGACACCAGGTGTGATGTGACAGGTCAGACACCAGGTGTGATGTGACAGGTCAGACACCAGGTGTGATGTGACAGGTCAGACACCAGGTGTGATGTGACAGGTCAGACACCAGGTGTGATGTGACAGGTCAGACACCAGGTGTGATGTGACAGGTCAGACACCAGGTGTGATGTGACAGGTCAGACACCAGGTGTGATGTGACAGGTCAGACACCAGGTGTGATGTGACAGGTCAGACACCAGGTGTGATGTGACAGGTCAGACACCAGGTGTGATGTGACAGGTCAGACACCAGGTGTGATGTGACAGGTCAGACACCAGGTGTGATGTGACAGGTCAGACACCAGGTGTGATGTGACAGGTCAGACACCAGTGATGTGACAGGTCAGACACCAGGTGTGATGTGACAGGTCAGACACCAGGTGTGATGTGACAGGTCAGACACCAGGTGTGATGTGACAGGTCAGACACCAGGTGTGATGTGACAGGTCAGACACCAGGTGTGATGTGACAGGTCAGACACCAGGTGTGATGACAGGTCAGACACCAGGTGTGATGTGACAGGTCAGACACCAGGTGTGATGTGACAGGTCAGACACCAGGTGTGATGTGACAGGTCAGACACCAGGTGTGATGTGACAGGTCAGACACCAGGTGTGATGTGACAGGTCAGACACCAGGTGTGATGTGACCAGGTGTGATGTGACAGGTCAGACACCAGGTGTGATGTGACAGGTCAGACACCAGGTGTGATGTGACAGGTCAGACACCAGGTGTGATGTGACAGGTCAGACACCAGGTGTGATGTGACAGGTCAGACACCAGGTGTGATGTGACAGGTCAGACACCAGGTGTGATGTGACACCAGGTGTGATGTGACAGGTCAGACACCAGGTGTGATGTGACAGGTCAGACACCAGGTGTGATGTGACAGGTCAGACACCAGTGTGATGTGACAGGTCAGACACCAGGTGTGATGTGACACGTCAGACACCAGGTGTGATGTGACAGGTCAGACACCAGGTGTGATGTGACAGGTCAGACACCAGGTGTGATGTGACAGGTCAGACACCAGGTGTGATGTGACAGGTCAGACACCAGGTGTGATGTGACAGGTCAGACACCAGGTGTGATGTGACAGGTCAGACACCAGGTGTGATGTGACAGGTCAGACACCAGGTGTGATGTGACAGGTCAGACACCAGGTGTGATGTGACAGGTCAGACACCAGGTGTGATGTGACAGGTCAGACACCAGGTGTGATGTGACAGGTCAGACACCAGGTGTGATGTGACAGGTCAGACACCAGGTGTGATGTGATGTGACAGGTCAGACACCAGGTGTGATGTGACAGGTCAGACACCAGGTGTGATGTGACAGGTCAGACACCAGGTGTGATGTGACAGGTCAGACACCAGGTGTGATGTGACAGGTCAGACACCAGGTGTGATGTGACAGGTCAGACACCAGGTGTGATGTGACAGGTCAGACACCAGGTGTGATGTGACAGGTCAGACACCAGGTGTGATGTGACCAGGTCAGACACCAGGTGTGATGTGACAGGTCAGACACCAGGTGTGATGTGACAGGTCAGACACCAGGTGTGATGTGACAGGTCAGACACACCAGGTGTGATGTGACAGGTCAGACACCAGGTGTGATGTGAAAGGTCAGACACCAGGTGTGGTGTGACAGGTCAGACACGAGGTGTGATGTGACCAGGTGTGATGTGACAGGTCAGACACCAGGTGTGATGTGACAGGTCAGACACCAGGTGTGATGTGACAGGTCAGACACCAGGTGTGATGTGACAGGTCAGACACCAGGTGTGATGTGACAGGTGAGACACCAGGTGTGATGTGGCAGGTCAGACACCAGGTGTGATGTGACAGGTCAGACACACCAGGTGTGATGTGACAGGTCAGATACCAGGTGTGATGTGACAGGTCAGACACCAGGTGTGGTGTGAAAGGTCAGACACCAGGTGTGATGTGACAGGTCAGACACACCAGGTGTGATGTGACAGGTCAGACACCAGGTGTGATGTGACCAGGTGTGATGTGACAGGTCAGACACCAGGTGTGATGTGACAGGTCAGACACCAGGTGTGATGTGACAGGTCAGACACCAGGTGTGATGTGACAGGTCAGACACCAGGGTGTGATGTGACAGGTCAGACACCAGGTGTGATGTGACAGGTCAGACACCAGGTGTGATGTGACAGGTCAGACACCAGGTGTGATGACAGGTCAGACACCAGGTGTGATGTGACAGGTCAGACACCAGGTGTGATGTGACAGGTCAGACACCAGGTGTGATGTGACAGGTCAGACACCAGGTGTGATGTGACAGGTCAGACACCAGGTGTGATGTGACAGGTCAGACACCAGGTGTGATGTGACAGGTCAGACACCAGGTGTGATGTGACAGGTCAGACACCAGGTGTGATGTGACAGGTCAGACACCAGGTGTGATGTGACAGGTCAGACACCAGGTGTGATGTGACAGGTCAGACACCAGGTGTGATGTGACAGGTCAGACACCAGGTGTGATGTGACAGGTCAGACACCAGGTGTGATGTGACAGGTCAGACACCAGGTGTGATGTGACAGGTCAGACACCAGGTGTGATGTGACAGGTCAGACACCAGGTGTGATGTGACAGGTCAGACACCAGGTGATGTGACAGGTCAGACACCAGGTGTGATGTGACAGGTCGACACCAGGTGTGATGTGACAGGTCAGACACCAGGTGTGATGTGACAGGTCAGACACCAGGTGTGATGTGACAGGTCAGACACCAGGTGTGATGTGACAGGTCAGACACCAGGTGTGATGTGACAGGTCAGACACCAGGTGTGATGTGACAGGTCAGACACCAGGTGTGATGTGACAGGTCAGACACCAGGTGTGATGTGACAGGTCAGACACCAGGTGTGATGTGAATGGTCAGACACCAGGTGTGATGTGACAGGTCAGACACCAGGTGTGATGTGACAGGTCAGACACCAGGTGTGATGTGACAGGTCAGACACCAGGTGTGATGTGACAGGTCAGACACCAGGTGTGATGTGACAGGTCAGACACCAGGTGTGATGTGACAGGTCAGACACCAGGTGTGATGTGACAGGTCAGACACCAGGTGTGATGTGACAGGTCAGACACCAGGTGTGATGTGACAGTCAGACACCAGGTGTGATGTGACAAGTCAGACACCAGGTGTGATGTGACCCAGGTGTTGGCCTGCCTGGTGTGATGGCCTGTCACATCACACCAGGTGTGATGTGACTTTAGGTCAGGCACCTGAGTGATCTCACCTGTCACATCACACCTGTAATCCGTGACCTGTGGCATCACACCTGAGCACATCAGGTGACACTGTCACACCAGCACCGTGTGATCCTGACCAGGTGTGATGTGACCTGTCACATCACCACCTGTGGTGTGACAGGTCCTGACCAGGTGTGATGCTGACAGGTCATCACACCTGGTGTCTGATGTCACATCACAGTGTCTGACAGGTCACACGAGTGTGATGTGACCAGGTGTGATGTGCATCAGACACCAGGTGTGATGTGACCCAGATCCAGACACCAGGTGTGATATGACCGTCCAGACGCCAGGTGTGATGTGACAGGTCAGACATCCAGGTGTGATGTGACAGGTGAGACACTAGGTGTGATGACTATCAGACACCAGGCCTGATGTGACGGGTCAGACACACCGGGTGTGAGCCTGTGACGGGTCCGAACAGTGTCTGACACTGTCGCATCACGCCTGGTGTCTACGACCTATCGCATCACGCCTGTGTCTGACACGTCGCATCACGCCTGGTCTTTGTACTATTTTGTGCACCGCAGTGTCTGACACTGTCGCAATCGCACCTGTGTCTGACCTGTCGCATCTGCCTGGTGACTCACCTGTCTGCTGCACCTGTGTCTCACCTGTCGCATCGCACCCAGTGATACGACCTGTCATCACTGAAATCTCGCATCACTTACTGTGTCTGACCTGTCGCACCACGCCTGGTCTGACTTACAATCGCATCACCTACTGACACTGTCGCATCGCACCTGGTGTGTCTGACCGCAATGCATCGCACTGGTGTCTGGCCTGTCGCATCACGCCTGACCTGTCGCATCGCACCCGTGTCTGACACGAATAAATCGCACTGATATTCGACGCAATCATCACTGTGGCTCTGACCTGTCTGTGTCACGACCTGTCGCATCGCACCTGGTGTCTGACACCTGACTATCGCATCGCACCTCGCATCGCACTGTCTGACCTGCCACACCTGGTGTCACGGCCTGTCGCATCGCACCTGAGTGTCTGACGATCTGCAGTGTCTGAACCTGTCGCATCGCACTGAGTGTCTGACCTATCGCATCACGCCTGGTGTCTGACGCATCGCACCTGGTACCTGGTGTCACTGACGCATCACCTGGTGTGTCTGACCTGTCTGCGCACCTGGTGTCTGACGCTTCACCGCACGGTGTCTGACCTGTATCTGACTGTCTGCGGCGCCTGGTGTGTCTGACGCATCGCATCACGCCTGTGTCTGACCTGCTGCATCACGCCTGATATTCTCACCTGTCACACTGACCTGTCACATCACGCCTGTGTCTGACTATATCGCATCACGCCTGGTGACCTGTCGCATCGCGCCTGGTCTGATACCAATGCGGCTGCGCCTGATCATCGCACCAAGTGTCTGACCTGTCGCACCGCACAGTGTCTGACACTAAATCGCGCCTGATGTCCTGACACTGGCTCGCATCGCACCTGGTATTGATACGACTGTCATCACGCAGTGTCTGACCTGTACGCAGTGTCTGACCTGTCATCGCACCTGATCGACTGGTGTCGCATCACGCACGCAATTAACTCTGGCCTGTCACATCACCTGTGTCTGACCTGTCCTCACCCGCCTGTCGCATCACCTGGTGTCTGACAACCGCATCGCACTGAAATTGATACGGCCTGTCGCATCGCAGTGATGCATTTTCTTCGCATCACTGTCTGACTATATCGCATCACGCGGTAATCTGACAATGCATCGCACCTGAGTCACATCGCCTGGTGTCTGAACTGTCGCATCACGCACATTGTGTCTGACCTGTCGCATCGCCTGGTGTCTGACCTCGCACCGCGCCTGAAATGTCCTGACTTCTGGCACACGCAATGTCTGATACAATCTCACGCACAGTGTTGTCTGACCTGTCGCATCACTGAATATTCGGCCGCCATCACTGGTGTCTGACTACTGCATCGCACCTGCACTGACCTGTACACCTGAAATTCTGACCTGTCACGCACTGCCGCAGTGTCTGACACTGTCGCATCGCCTGATACGACCTGTCATCACGCAGTGTCTGGCCTGTCACATCACACCTGTGTCTGACCTGTCACATCACACCTGGTCACATCGCACCTGAGTGACCATGAACCTGTCGCATCACGCCTGGTAGTCTGACACATGTCGCATCGCCTGTGTCTGACGCTTTCGCACCACGCCTGACCTGTCACATCGCACCTCTGACCTGTCACATCGCACCTGTGTCTGAGGCCTGTCACATCGCACCTGGTGTCTGACCTGCTGCATCGCGCAGTGTGCGCGCCTGGTCTTCTGGCCTGTCGCATCACTGATGTCTGACAATCACGTCGCATCGCACTGGTGTCTGACCTGTCGCATCGCACCTGTGCGACCTGCTCGCATCACGCCTGGTGACTCTGACCTTTCGCACCACCTGGTGTCTGACCTGTACATCGCAGTATCTGACGATAAATCACGCAATTAATGTCTGTTATATCGCGTTGTCTGGCCATACCGCATCACACTGCTACTCTCACCTGTCACGCTACAATCTGATACGCGCATTGTGCGGCCTGTCGCATCGCGCCTGGTGTCTGACATATTGTGCGACCTGTCGCATCACGCCTGTCACATCGCACCACAAGATGTCTGGCCTGTCACTCTGACCTTTCACATCGCACTGGTGTCGAGATTTGTCTCGCATCGCACCAGTGTGCGGCCTGTCGCATCGCCTGAATCTCTGACTGTCGCATCACTATTGTCTGGCCTGTCGCATCACGCGCAGTGTTTTGACACTGGTCACGCTGCACCTGGTGTCCTGACAGTGATATGCATCGCACTTACAGTGTCTGGCCTGTCACCATCACACCTGAATTGTCTGACCTCGCAATCACTGCCTGTGTCTGACGCGATGCGCTGACCTGTCGCATCACGCCTGGTGATCTGACCTCGTCGCATCACGCGAGTGTCTGGCCGCATCAGTCGCGTTCTGAACTGTGTTATTGTACGATTATAATGCGCCTGATTATTCTGCTCGCACCACGCGCGCAATTATCTGACCTGTCGCATGCCTGGTATTGTCTGACCTGTCACACATCGCGCCTGAGTGTATGCGGCCTGTCATCGCACCTGGTGTCTGACCTGTCACATCGCACCTGTCACAGTGTCGCAGACTGTCGCATCGCACTACAATTGTGTCTGACCTATCGCATCACGCCTGAATATCTGACCTTTCGCACCACGCCTGAATATCTGACCTGTCACACCGCATTATCTGACCTGTCACTACAATTGTGTCTGACTATGTCGCATCACGCCTGAAGTGTCTGACCTGCCACTCGCACCTGATTGGCTCACCTGTCACATCGCACCTGTGTCTGGCCTGGCATTCACGCTCACTACTGACCTGTCACATCGCACCTGATGTCTGACCTGTCGCATCACCGCAATTGTCTGATCACGCCTGGTCACGTCACGCCTATGCGAACTCTCATCACACCTGGTGTGGCTGATATCGCATCGCACTAAATTCACCGGCCTTTCGCACCGCGCCTGAGTGATTGATGTCGCATCGCACCTGTATCCTGACCTGTCACATCACGCAATTGTGTCTGACCTGTCACGCTGCACGGTGTCTGACCTGTCCTCATCTGAGTGTGTCTGACTGAATGTCACAGCACAGTCGCGCAATCGCATCGCGACCTGTCATGCACCTGTATCCTGACACCAATCGCATCACGCCTGGTGTCTGACCTGTCGCATGCGCACGTATCTGACCTGTCGCAGCTCCGCCTGGTATTTAATGAGCTGCTCACCTCACGCAGTGTCACGACTGAATCGCATCGCACCTGATTGTCTGATATCGCATCGCAGTGTCTGACTATCGCATCGCACTGGTCTCGCATCACCTGAATACGATACATCGCGCCTGGTCCAAAATACTGACCTGTCGCATCGCACCTGTGTGTCTGACTATAATCGCATCACGCCTGGTGATGACCTGTCGCATCGCAGTGTCCGCATCACGCAGTCTGACGCGTCGCATCTGCAGTGTCTACGGTATCGCACCCTGAGATCATCACGCCTGAGTCATCACGCGTCTGACACTGTCACATCACGCCTGAGTGTCTGACTGTCACCTCGCACTGCGACCTGTCGCATCACGCCTGGTGATGCTGACCTGTCACATCACTGACCTGTCATCACCTGATGTCTGACTTCTCGCATCGCACCTGGTGTCTGACCTGTCATCACGCCTGAGTATTCACCTGTCACATGCACCTGCACCTGTCACATGCACCTGGTGTTTCCTGTCACATCACACTGGTCCTCGCACCTGGTGTCTGACCTGTCGCCACCTGCACCTGAGTGTCTGACCTGTCGCATCGCACTGAGTGTCTGGCCTGTCGCATGTGCAGGCCTGTCGCATCGCACCGCAGTGTCACTGTCTGTCGCATCACCTGTCGCATCACGCCTGAGTGAAGGCTGGCCTGTCACACCACGCCTGGTATCTGACCTGTCGCATCGCACCTGGTGTTTGACATAGTAACATCGCACAATTGTCTGACCTGTCACACCTGGTCTCTGACCTGTCACACCTGTGTGTCTGACCTGTCACATCACGCCTGAGTGTCTGACCGCAATCGCATCACTGGTGTCTGACGCAATCGCATCGCACCTGTCGCGACCTGTCACCTCACCTGGTGATCGCACCTGGTATCTGCCTGTGCATCACGCGTGTCTGGCCTGTCGCATCACGCCTGGTGTCTGGCCTGTCGCATCGCCTGGTGCTGACGCCTGGTGTGCTGACCTGTCACGTCACCTGTCATAATACGGCACATAAATAAACTGAATATCTGACTACTATCGCATCACTGCCTGGTGCTCACACTGTCTGCTCACGCGACCTGGCTCGCATCGCAGCAGTCGCATCGCACTGTCAAATCGCGCCTGCTGTCACTGAGCCTGTCACATCACCTGAATTGTCTGACCTGTCGCATCACGCAGTGTCTGTCGCATCACACCTGGTCGCATCACCTGTGTCTGACTGTCGCACCACGCCTGATGTCTGACCTTTGTCATCACCTACAGTGTCTGACTTCTTGGCAGCAGTGTCTGACACAATCGCATCACGTCTGTATCTGGCCTGTCGCATCGCACCTGGTGTCTGACCTGAGCTCCTGGCATCGCAGCTGGTGATGTCACCTGGTGATCTGACCTCACCTGATTATCTGACCTGTCGCATCGCACCTGTGTCTGACCTGTCACATCTGTCACATCGCACCTGGTGTGACTCTGAGGCACTGTCTCATCACGCCTGTCTGACTGTCACATCGCACCTGGTGTCTGACCTGTCGCATCGCACTGTATGCGACCTATAAAAATGCGTGTACGCTGCATCACGCAAATTGTCTGTATCACGGCTCACGCCTGGTGTCTGAAGATATCGCATCACGCCTGTGTCTGACACAGTCGCATCACGCGACTGCGGTGACCTGTACACCTGGTACTTTCACTTTGTCATCACGCACCTGATACGATCACGCACGGTGTCTGACCTGCCATCGCCTGTCCTGATGTCACATCACGCCGCAATTGTCTGACACTGTCACCTGATGTCTGACCTATCGCATCACCTGGAGTCTACAGCCTGTCATCACCTGATTGGCTGACCTGCCGCATCGCACTGGTGTCTGACTTGTACCTGGTGTCTGACCTTTGGCACATCACGCCGTGTCTGACCGCAATCGCATCACGCCTGAAGTGACGACCTGTCACGCGACCTGTCGCATCGCACTGAATGCATCGCACCTGAAGTGATGCAATCGCATCACGCGCAATTGTGTCTGACTATGTCACCATCACGCCTCGCACCACGCCTGATGTCTGACCTGTCGCATCACGCAGTATCTGACCTGTCACATCGCACCTGGTAATGTCTGACCTGTCACATCACGCCGCAGTGTCTGACCTCGCATCACTGGTGTCTCGCCTGTCGCATCGCACCTGAGGGTGGCCTGCATCGCACGGTCAACGACCTGTCGCATCGTGTCTGGCCTGTCGCATCACGCCTGTGTCTGACAGTCGCATGCACCTGAAGTCGCATCACACTGTCTGACCTCAATCACACCCTGCCTGATGTCGACCTTTCACATCACCTGGTGTCTGAATATAATCTGGTGTGTCTGACCTGTCGCAGCTCACGCCTGAAGTGTCTGGCCTGTCGCATCACACCTGTGTCTGACCTGTCGCATCGCACCTGTGTCACTGACCTGTCACAGTGTCTGACCTGTCGCATCGCACCTGGGCGACTTCGCCTCGCACGCCTGATTGTCTGACCTGTCACGCCTGTGTCTGACCTGTCGCATCACCTGGTGTCTGACTTACTGTCGCATCACGCCGCAATTGATGCGACACGTCTGCTGTCTGGCCTGTCGCATCGCGCCTGATTGTCTGATAATGCATCGCGGTGTCTGACACAATCGCTAGTGCATGCCTGGTGTCTGAGGAGCTGTACATCACGCGCAATTGTGTCTGGGTATCTCGCGTTGATGACGCTTCGCGCCGATATCTCGCGCCTGTATCTGACCTGCAACATCACGCCTGGTATGTCTGACCTGTCGCATCGCAATTGATGCTGACCTGCCACTCGGTGCTCTGACACTGTCACAGTGTCACTGACGCAATCTCGCACCTGATATCTGACTGTCGCAGCTCACGCACAGTGTCTGACCTGTGCAAATCGCGCCGCGGTGTCGCGACCTGTCGCATCGCCCTGGTGTCTGACCTGCGCTTGCACCTGGTGCTGACGATCATCACGCGCAGTGTCTGACCTGTCGCATCGCACCTGGTATTGATACTCGCAATCGCATCGCACCTGATGTGCACGACCGCCAACTCTGAGTCACATCGCACACCGGTGTCTGACCTGTCACCTCGCCTGATGACTCTGACATAGTCGCATCGTATGTCTGACCTATCGCATCGCACCTGAATGCATCCTGCGCCTGGTGTCTGACCTTTCGCATCGCACCTGGTGTCTGGCCATCGCACTGGTGTGTGCGATGTCGCATGCACCTGTGTCTGACCTGTCGCATCGCACCTGGTGTCTGACCTGTCACGCAGTGTCTGACCTGTCTGACCTGTACAGTGTCTGATGTCGCATCTGTCACGCGACCTGTCACATCACGCCTGGTGTCGCGATAATCGCATCACGCCACAGTGTCACGGCACGTAGCCTGTACGCCTGTGATAGTCGCATCGCACCTGTGCTCTGAACTGTCGCATCGCACCTGAATATGCTGATATGTCGCATCGCACTTACCCGATGTCTGACGCTCGCACCACGCCTGTGTCTGACATATGCATCACGCACAATTATCTGACCTGTCACATCGCACCTGGCCGCAATGCGCTGCACCTGATGTCTGACCTGCCGCATCACACCTGATTGTCACATCACACTGAGGCCTGTCGCATCGCACGCAAGTGTCTGACCTGTCACGCCTGGTGTCTGACTGTCTGGTATTCTGACTGTCGCATCACGCCGCAGTATTCACGACCTGTCGCATCGCACCTGGTGTGCGGAAATATCGCATCGCGCGTGTCTGACCTGTCATCACTTGCAATTGTCTCACCTGTCACATCGCACCTGGTGTCTGACGCAACTCGCATCACGCTGTCACGTCACGCACAATTTATCCTGCTGGCTGACACAGTCGCGTGTCTGACACTGTCGCATCACGCCTGATGCTGACCTGTCACGTAGTCACATCACAGTGTCTGACCTGTCACACACACTGGTATACGGCCTGTCACATCATACCTGGTGTCATTTTTATAATCCTTTTTGTGTCTGACCTGTCACGCTCTGACCTATCACATCACGCCTGCTCTGACCTGTCGCATCACGGCAGCCGCAATCGCATGATATTATTTCCATCCCTTCACCTGAAATTATCTGACATGAAATGCATCACGCCTGAGTGTCGCAGCTGTAATCGCATCGCACCTGTATCTGACAATCTGCATCTGAAGTAATGCATCGCACCACAGTGTCTGACCTGTCTCACACCTGGTGTCTGACCTGTCGCAGCACCGCAGTGTCTGACCTGTCACATCACTATCGCAGCGCAGTGTCTCACCTGCTCTGCATGCACCTGCTCCGACATAGCTACCACGCCTGGTGTCTGACCTGTCACACCTGGCATTGTGTCTGATTTATATCGCATCACCTGGTGTCTGACTAATCGCATCACGCCTGCGAGCCTGTCACATCACCTGTGTCTGACTGTCACACCTGGTGTCTGACCTGTCACATCTATCCTGAGGAATAAATCACCACTGTCGCATCACCCGACCACCTGTCGCATCACCGCAGTGTCTGACTAACATCGCACCGCAGTGTCTGACCTATCGCATCACACTGAGTGTCTGACTACTGTGCATGCCTGGTGATACGACACGTCGCATCACGCAGTGTCTGACCTGTCGCATCACACCTGATGTCTCTGCCATCACGCACAAGTCATGCTCCTCGCACCTCTGACTTGTCATGCCTGCAGTGTCTGACCTGTCACACCACGCCTGTGTCTGACCTGTCACGCTCACACCTGGTGTCTGACCTGACTCGCATCGCACCTGAATTGTGTCTGACCTGTCGCATCACACTAGTGTCTGACCTGTCACATCACGCAGTGTCCATTTCTGCATCGCACTCTGACTAATCGCATCACGCCGATATTTGACCTGTCGCAGTGTTTTTGGCCTGTCACATGCTGACCTGTCGCATC
The DNA here is from genome assembly GCF_034236695.1 of Oncorhynchus nerka. Classification (NCBI taxonomy): domain Eukaryota; kingdom Metazoa; phylum Chordata; class Actinopteri; order Salmoniformes; family Salmonidae; genus Oncorhynchus; species Oncorhynchus nerka. The sequence continues at coordinate 26,291 of NW_027040198.1, read as the reverse complement.
GCACCTGAATATTGACCTGTCACATCACGCAGTGTCTGACACATCGCACCTGGTGTCTGGCCTATCGCATCACTGCCTGATCACATCACTGGTGTCTGACCTGTCACATCACCTGGTGTGTCTGGCCTGTCACATCGCACCTGATTATCTGATGTCGCATCCACGCAGAATTGTGTCTGTTCGCATCACGCCCCGCATCGCACCTGGTGTCTCACCTATCGCATCGCACCTGATTATGCGTATATCACCTGAAATTGTCTGACCTGTCGCATCGCACTGATATCTGACCTGTCGCATCACGCCTGGTGTCTGGCTCAATCACTCGCACCTGAGTCGCATGTCTGACGCAATCGCGCACCACTACAATTGTCTGACCTCGCATCGCCTGATATCTGACCTGTCGCATCGCACCTGGTGTGTCTGACCTGTCGCATCGCAGTGTCTGATATCGCATCACGCCTGTGTCTGACCTGTCGCATCACGCAGTCACATCACACCTGGTGTCTGACCTGTCGCATCGCACCTGATGTCTGACCTGTCACATCACTGAGTGTCTGATGTCATCACGCCTGGTGTCTGACCTGTCTTTTTTATCACCTATCTGTTTCGTCATCACGCCTGGTATGACCTGTCGCATCACGCGTGTCTGACCTGTCGCATCACTGTCCTGTCACATCTGAATGCATCGCACCTGGTGTCTGAACTATCGCATCGCACCTGGTGTCACAGACCTCAATCGCATCACGCCTGAAGTGTCTGACTCGCACCACGCCTGAGTGTGTCGCGACCTGTCGCATCACCGCAGTGTCTGACCTGTCGCATCGCACAGTGATACGACTCGCATCGCATCTGAAGTGTCTGACCTGTCACTCGCACCTGATTGACCTGTCACATCGCACTGAGTGTCACGGCCTGTCGCATCACGCAGTGTCTTGACCTGTCGCATCACCTGGTCACATCGCACCGCAGTGTCTGATACACCTGTGTCTGACTATAATGCAGCGCACCTGATGTCTGACCCCTTTCTGCACCTGGTGTCTGACCTGTCGCATCGCACTGTATCTGACCTGTCATCACTTACTGTGTGTCCTGGCCTGTCGCATCTGGTGTCTGATACATCACACCTGAGTGTCTCACTATTTTACCACAGTGTCTGACTACCATCTGTATCCTGACCTGTCACATCACGCAGTGACGACCTGTCGCATCGCACCTGAGTGTCTGACCTGTCGCATCACACCTGTCGCATCCTCGTGTCTGATACGTCGCACCGCACCGCAGTGTCTGACACTCGCATCGCACCTGAGTGTCTGACCTGTCACGTCGCACCTGGTATTGTCTGACCTGTCACATCGCACCTGATGTCTGGCCTGTCACATCACGCCGCAGTGTCGCTGGCCTGTCGCATCGCACTGATTGACCTGTCATCGCACCTGGTGTCTGACCCTGTCTACTGACCTGTCACATCGCACCTGGTGTCACGACCAGCCGCATCACTGTCTGACCTGTCATATCGCGCCTGGTGTCTGACACGAAACGGTGTCTGAACAGTCGCATCGCGCCTGGTATTGTCTTACTGTCGCACGGTGTCTGACGCGATATCGCATCGCGCCTGACCTATCATCGCAGTCACGACCTGTCGCAATCACCTGGTGTCACGATGTCGCATCGCCTGATGTCTGACCTGTCACATCGCACCTGAGTGTCTGACCTGTCGCAGCACCTGGTGTGCGACCTGTCGCATCACACTGTGCATCACTGATGGTAATGCATCGCACTGGTATTGGCCTGTCATGCACCTGAAATTGGCCTTTCGCACCGCACTGTCGCATCGCACTATTATCGGCCTGTCACATCGCACCTGGTGTGTCTGACATATCGCCTGCTGACCCATACTTTTTGGTGTCTGACTGTCGCATCGCGATGTCTGACATGTACGCAGTGGCTATTTATATCGCGGCACTGTCGCATCACGCACAGTGTCTGACCTGTCACGGCACACCTGCGACATAACATCACCTGATTGTCTGACACGCCTGTCGCAGTGTCCTGAACCATTTCACATCACCTGTCCTGACTATCGCATCACACAGTGTCTGGCCTTTCGCACCACGCCCATCACTGACATAATCTCACACCTATTGTCACATCACCCCTGGTGTCTGACCTTGTCACATCACACCTGCTGTCTGACCTGTCACATCACGCAGTGTCTGACCTGTCACATCACACCTGGTGTCTGACCTGTCACATCACACCTGGTGTCTGACCTGTCACATCACACCTGGTGTCCGACCTGTCACATCACACACCACCAATTGACCTGTCACATCACACCTGGTGTCCTGGCCCTGTCACATCACACCTGGTGTCCGACCTGTCACATCACACCTGGTGTCTGACCTGTCACATCACACCGGGTGTCTCAACTGTCACATCACACCTGGTGTCTGACCTGTCACACCACACCTGGTGTCTGACCTGTCACATCACACCTGGTGTCTGACCTGTCACATCACACCTGTGTCCGACCTGTCACATCACCAGTGTCTGACCTGTCAAGTGTCTGACCTAATCACATCACACCTGGTGTCTGACCTGTCAAATCACACCTGGTGTCTGACCTGTCACATCACACCTGAGTGTCTGACCTGTCACATCACACCTGGTGTCTGACCTGTCACATCACACCTGGTGTCTGACCTGTCACATCCACACCTGGTGTCTGACCTCCACATCACATGAACCTGAGTGTCTGTCACATCACACCTGGTGTCTGACCTGTCACATCACCTAGTGTCTGACCTGTCACATCACACCTGGTGTCTGACCTGTCACATCACACCTGGGTCATCTGACACCCTGTCACATCACACCTGCTGTCTGACCTGTCACATCACCCTGGTGTCTGACACACCTGCTGTCTGACCTGTCATCACACCTGGTGTCTGACCTGTCACACCACACCTGGTGTCTGGCCTGTCACATCACACCTGGTGTCTGACACATCACACCTGGTGTCTGACCTGTCACATCACACCTGCTATCTGACCTGTCCCATCACACCTGGTGTCTGACCTGTCACATCACACCTGGTGTCTGACCTGTCACATCACACCTGGTGTCTGACCTGTCACATCACTGGTGGTATCTGACCTGTCACATCACACCTGGTGTCTGACTGACCTGTCATCCACACACCTGGTGTCGGCCTGTCACCTCCCACACAGTGTCTGACCTGTCACATCACACCTGGTGTCTGACCTGTCACATCACACCTGGTGTCTGACCTGTCACATCGACACCTGGTGTCTGACCTGACACCTGAGTGTCTGTCACATCACACCTGGTCACATCACCTGGTGTCTGTAATACATCACACCTGGTGTCTGACCTGCCACATCACACCTGGTGTCTGACCTGTCACATCACACCTGGTGTCTGACCTGTCACATCACACCTGGTGTCTGACACACCTGGTCACATCACCTGGTGTCTGACCTGTCACATCACACCTGGTGTCTGACCTGTCACATCACACCTGGTGTCTGACTCACCTGGTGTCTGACCTGTCACATCACACCTAATTGTCTGACCTGTCACATCACACCCTGCTGTCGGCCTGTCATCACATCACACTGGTGTCTGGCCTGTCACATCACACCTGGTGTCTGACCTGTCACATCACCTGGTCTGACCTGTCACACCACACCTGGAGTGTCCTGACCTGTCACATCACACCTGGTGTCTGACCTGTCACATCACACCTGATTGTCTGACCTGTCACATCACACCTGGGTGTCCGACCTGTCATCACCTGGTGTCTGACCTGTCACATCACCTGGTGTCTGACCTGTCATCACCTGGTGTCTGACCTGTCACATCACACCTGGTGTCTGACCTGTCACATGACACCTGGTGTCTGACCTGTCACATGACACCTGGTGTCTGTCATCATCACCTGGTGTCTGACCTGTCACATCACACCTGGTGTCTGACCTGTCACATCACACCTGGTGTGACCTGACCTGTCACATCACACCTGGTGTCTGACCTGTCCACATGACACCTGGTGTCCATCACACCTGGTGTCTGACCTGTCACATCACACCTGGTGTCTGACCTGGCACATCACACCTGTGTCTGACCTGTCACATCACACCTGGTGTCCTGACACTCATCACACCTGGTGTCTGACCTGTCCATCACACCTGGTGTCCGACCATCACCCTGGTGTCTGACCTGTCATCACCACACCAATACTGTCACACCACACCCTGGTGTCTGACTCTGTCACATCACACCCTGTCCTGTCTGCCACATCACACCTGGTGTCTGACCTGTCACATCACACCTGCTGTCTGACCTGTCACATCACCTGGTGTCTGACCTGTCACATCACACCTGGTGTCTGACCTGTCACATCACACCTGGTGTCTGACCTGTCACATCACACCTGCTATCTGACCTGTCACATCACACCTGGTGTCCGACCTGTCACATCACACCTGGTGTCTGGCCTGTCACATCACACCTGGTGTCTGACCTGTCCATGACACCTGGTGTCTGACCTGTCACATCACACCTGGTGTCTGACTGTCACATCACACCTGTCTGTGTCTGACATCACACCTGGTGTCTGACACCACATGTCTGACCTGTGTCATCACATCACACCTGTGTCTGACCTGTGTCTGACACCTGGTGTCTGACCTGTCACATCACACCTGGTGTCTGACCTGTCACATCACCTGGTGTCTGACCTGTCACATCACACCTGGTGTCTGACCTGTCACATCACCTGGTGTGCTCCGACCTGTCACTTCACACCTGGTGTCTGACCTGTCACATCACATCACCTGGTGTCGGACCTGTCACATCACACCTGGTGTCTGACCTGTCATCATCACCTGGTGTCTGACCTGTCACATCACACCTGGTGTCCGGGACCTGTCACATCACACCTGGTGTCTGACCTGTCACACCACACCTGGTGTCTGACCTGTCACATCACACCTGGTGTCTGACCCATCACACCGGTGTCTGACCTGTCACATCACACCTGGTGTCCGACCTGTCACCTGGTGTCTGACCTGGTGTCTGACCTGTCACACCACACCTGGTGTCTGACCTGTCACATCACACCTGGTGTCTGACCTGTCACATCACACCTGGTGTCTGACCTGTCACAGCATCACACCTGGTGTGACCTGTCATCATCACACCCGGTGTCTGACCTGTCACATCACACCTGGTGTAATTGTCTGACCTGTCACATCACACCTGGTGTCTGACATTTCACATCACACCTGGGTGTCTGGACCTGTCACATCACACCTGGTGTCTGACCTGTCACATCACACCTGGTGTCTGACCTGTCACACCACAAGTGTCTGACCTGTCACATCACACTGGTGTCTGACACACTGGCCACTTCTGGTGTCTGACCTGTCACATGCACCTGGTGTCTGACCTGTCACATCACACCTGGTGTCTGACCTGTCATCACATCACACCGGTGCTGACCTGTCACATCACACCTGGTGTCTGACCTGTCACATCACCTGGGTGTCTGACCTGTCACATCACACCTGGTGTCTGACCTGTCCACATCACACCTGGTGTCTGACCTGTCACATCACACCTGGTGTCTGACCTGTCACATCACACCTGGTGTCTGACCTGTCACATGACACCTGGTGTCTCGGCCCATCACATCACCTAGTGTCTGACCTGTCCCCTCACCTGGTGTCTGACCTGTCACATCACACCTGGTGTCTGACCTGTCACATCACCTGGTGTCTGACTGTCACATCACCTGGTGTCTGCCTGTCACATCACACCTGGTGTCTGACACACCTGGTATCTGATCCTGTCCCCATCACACCTGGTGTCTGACCTGTCACATCACACCTGATGGTCTGACCTGCCACATCACACCTGGTGTCTGACCTGTCACATCACACCTGGTCTCTAACCTGTCTCATCACACCTGGTGTCTGACCTGTCACATCACACCCAGTGTCACCTATCACATCACACCTGGTGTCTGACCTGTCAATAGCATCACACCTGGTGTCTGAACTGTCACATCACACCTGGTGTCTGACCTGTCACATCACACCTGGTGTCTGACCTGTCACATCACACCTGGTGTCTCTGACACACCTGAGTGTCCGACCTGTCACATCACACCTGCTGTCTGACCTGTCACATCACACCTGGTGTCATTGTCTCACACCTGGTGTCTGACCTGTCACATCACACCTGCTGTCTGACCTGTCACATCACACCTGAGTGTCTGACCTGTCACATCACCTGGTGTCTGACCTGTCATCATCACACCTGGGACCTGTCACATGACACCTGGTGTCTGACCTGTCACATCACACCTGGTGTCTGACCTGTCACATCACACCTGGTGTCTGACCTGTCACATCACACCTGGTGTCTGCCCTGTCACATCACACACACCAATTGTCTAGCCTGTCATCATCACACCTGAGTGTCTGACACTGTCACACTGTCCACATCACCCTAGTTCCCGACCTGTCACATCACACCTGGTGTCTGACCTGTCACATCACACCTGGTGTCTGACCTATCCATCACACCTGGTGTCTGACCTGTCACATCACACCTGGTGTCTGACCTAATCACATCACACCTGGTGTCTGACCTGACATCACCTGGTGTCTGACCTATCACATCACACCTGGTGTCTGACCTGTCACATCACACCTGGTATCTGACCTGTCACATCACACCTGGTGTCTGACCTGTCACATCACACCTGGTGTCTGACCTGTCACATCACACCTGGTGTCTGACCTGTCACATCACACCATCTGTCATCACACCTGGTGTCTGACCTGTCACATCACACCTGGTGTCTGACCTTACATCACACCTGGTGTCTGACCTGTCACATCACACCCTGGTGTCTGTCTGTCACATCACACCTGGTGTCTGACCTGTATCACACCTGGTGTCTGACCTGTCACATCACACCTGGTGTCTGACCTGTCATCATCACACCAAGTGTCTGACCTGTCACATCACCTGGTGTCTGACCTGTCACATCCCACTAGTGTCTGATGTCACATCACACCTGGTGTCTGACCTGTCACATCACACAATTGTCTGACCTGTCAATCATCACCTGTGTCTGACCTGTCACATCACACCTGCTGTCTGACCTGTCACATCACACCTGGTGTCTGACCTGTCACATCACACCTGGTGTCCGACCTGTCACATCACACCTGGTGTCTGACCTGTCACATCACACCTGGTGTCTGACCTGTCACATCACACTGAGTGTCTGACCTGTCACATCACACCTGGTGTCTGACCTGACACATCACACCTGGTGTCCAGGCCACATCACATCACACCTGGTGTCTGACCTGTCACATCACACCTGGTGTCTGACCTGTCACATCACACCTGGTGTCTGTCTGTCACATCCACCTGGTGCTCCGACCTCCATCACACCTGGTGTCTGACCTGTCACATGACACCTGGTGTCTGACCTGTCACATCACACCGGGTGTCTGTCACATCACACCTGAGTGTCTGACCTGTCACATCACACCTGGTGTCTGACCTGTCACATCACCTGGTGTCTGAGGCTATCCACATCACACCTGGTGTCTGACCTGATCCCTGTCTGCACATGACACCTGGTGTCTGTCACATCACACCTGGTGTCTGACCTGTCCACATCACACCTGGTGTCTGACCTGGCCACATCACACCTGGTGTCTGACCTGTCACATCTGGTGTCTGACCTGTGTCTGACACACCTGGTCACATCACACCCTGGTGTCTGACCTGTCACATCACCTGAGTGTCTGACCTGCCACATCACACCTGTGTCTGACCTGGTGTCTGACCTCATCACACCTGATGTCTGACCTGTCACATCACACCCTAGTGTCTGACCTGTCACATCACACCTGGTGTCTGACCTGTCACATCACACCTGGTGTCTGACCTGTCACATCACACCTGGTGTCTGACCTGTCACACATCACACCTGGTATCTGACCCTGTCACATCACCTGGTGTCTCACTGTCACATCATACACCAATTGTCTGGCCTGTCACATCACACCTGGTGTCTGACCTGTCACACCTGGTGTCTGACCTGTCACATCACACCTGGTGTCTGACCTGTCACATCACCTGGTGTCTGACCTGTCATCACCTGGTGTCTGACCTGTCACAGCATCACACCTGGTGTCTGACCTGTCACATCACACCTGGTGTCTGACCCTGTCACATCACACCTGATGTCTGACCTGTCACATCACACCTGGTGCCTGACCTGTCACATCACACCTGGTGTCTGACCTGTCACATCACACCTGGTGTCTGACCTGTCACATCACACCTGGTGTCCTGACCTGTCACATCACACCTGGTGTCTGACCTGTGTGTTATAATCACACCTGGTGTCTGACCTGTCACATCACACCTGGTGTCTGACCTGTCCACATCACACCTGGTGTCTGACCTGTCACATCACACCTGGTGTCTGACCTGTCACATCACATCCTGGTGTCCTGACCTGTCACATCACACCTGGTGTCTGACCTGTCACATCACACCATTGTCTGACCTGTCACACCACACCTGTCTGACCTGTCACATCACACCTGGTGTCTGACCTGTCACATCACACCTGCTGTGACCTGTCATCCACATCCCCTGGTGTCCGACCTGTCACATCACACCTGGTGTCTGACCTGTCCACATCACACACTGGTGTCTGACTGTCACATCACACTGGTGTCCGACCTGTCACATCACACCTTGTCTGACCTGTCACATCACACCTGAGTGTCTGTCTGTCACACCTGTCTGTCACATCACACCTGAGTGTCCGACCTGTCACATCACACCTGGTGTCTGACCTGTCATCATAGTGGTGTCTGACCTGTCACATCACCTGGTGTCTGACACACCTGTCACATCACACCTGGTGTCTGACCTGTCATATCACCTGGTGTCCCCAGCCTGTCATCACACCTGAGTGTCTGACCTGTCACATCACACCTGGTCTGTCTGTCACATCACACCTGGTGTCTGACCTGTCACCATCACACCAGTGTCTGACCTGTCACATCACACCTGAGTGTCCTGACCTGTCACATCACCTGAACTGTCTGACCTGTCACATCATCACCTGGTGTCTGACCTGTCACATCACACCTGGTGTCTGACCTGTCACATCACACCTGGTGTCTGACATCACCTGGTGTCTGACCTGTCACATCACACCTGGTGTCTGACCTGTCACATCACACCTGGTGTCTGACCTGTCACATCACCTGGTGTCTGACCTGTCACATCACCTGGTGTCTGACCTGTCACATTGTCTGACCTGTCACATCACACCTGAGTGTCTGACCTGTCACATCACACCTGAGCCTTGACCCTGCCACATCACACCTGATGTCTGACCTGCCACATCACACCTGGTGTCTGACCTGTCACATCACACCTGGTGTCTGACCATCACATCACACCTGGTGTCTGTCACATCACACCTGTGTCTGACCTGTCACATCATCACCTGGTGTCTGACCTGTCACATCACCTGGTGTCTGACCTGCCACATCACACCTGGTGTCTGACCTGTCACATCACACCTGGTGTCTGACCTGTCACATCACACCTGGTGTCTGACCTGTCACATCACACCTGAGTGTCCACCTGTCACATCACACCTGGTGTCTGACCTGTCATCACACCTGGTGTCTGACCTGTCACATCACACCTGGTATCTGACCTGTCACATCACACCTGGTGTCTGACCTGTCACATCACACCTGGTGTCTGACCTGTCACATCACACCTGGTGTCTGACCTGTCACATGACACCTGGTGTCTGTCTATGACACCTGGTGTCTGTCACATCACACCTGGTGTCTGACCTGTCACATCACACCTGGTGTCTGACCTGTCACATCACACCTGGTGTCTGACCTGTCACATCACCTGGTGTCTGACCTGTCACATCACACCTGGTGTCTGACCTGTCACATCACACCTGGTGTCTGCCACACCTGTCACATCACACCTGGTGTCTGACCTGTCACCACACCTGGTCTCTGTCACATCACTGGTGTCTGACCTGTCACATCACACCTGGTGTCTGAACTGTCACATCACACCTGGTGTCGACCTGTCACATCACACCTGGTGTCTGACCTGTCACATCACACCTGGTGTCTGTCCATAATTGTCTGACCTGTCACATCACCTGGTGTCTGACCTGTCACATCACACCTGGTGTCTGACCTGTCACACATCACACCTGGTGTCTGACCTGTCACATCACACCTGAGTATCTGACCTGTCACATCACCTGGTGTCCGACCTGTCACATCACACCTGGTGTCTGACCTGTCACCACCTGGTGTCTGACCTGTCACATCACATTGTCTGACACACCTGGTGTCTGACCTGTCACATCACACCTGCTGTCTGACCTGTCACATCACACCTGGTGTCTGTCACCTGTCACACCTGGTGTCTGACCTGTCACATCACACCTGGTGTCTGACCTGTCACATCACACCTGGTATCCAGAGGTGTCTGACCTGTCACATCACACCTGGTGTCTGACCTGTCACATCACCTGGTGTCTGACACACCTGGTCACATCACCTGGTGTCTGACCTGTCACATCACACATAGTGTCCGACCTGTCACATCACGCCTGGTGTCTGACACACCTGTCACATCACACCTGGTGTCTGACCTGTCACATCACACAATTGTCTGACCTGTCACATCACACCTGGTGTCTGACCTGTCACATCACACCTGGTGTCTGACCTGTCACATCACACCTGGTGTCTGAATGTCACATCACACCTGGTGTCTGACCTGTCACATCACACTGAGGTGTCTGACGTGTCACATCACACTGGTGTCTGACCTGTCACATCACACTGAGTGTCTGACCTGTCACATCACACCTGGTGTCTGACCTGTCACATGACACCTGGTGTCTGTCACATCACACACAATTAGTGTCTGTCACATCACACCTGGTGTCTGACCTGTCACATCGCACCTGGTGTCTGATATCGCATCACTACAGTGACCTGTCTGCATCTCGCCTGGTGTCCCGACCTGGTCGCATCACGCACTGTGTACACGTCATCACGCCTGGTGTCTGACACTGATCGCATCGCCTGGTAATGCTGACCTGTCGCATCAGACACGGTATCTGACCTGTCGCATCGCACCTGGTCTTTCTGACACGTCGCATCACGCGATGTCTGACCTCGCATCGCCTGTGCCATCTAACCTGTCTCGCACCTGATGCTCTGACGCTATCGCATGCGCACGATTGATCTGACACCTGCCGCATCGCACCCCTGGTGTGCTCACCCCTGTCACATCACGCCTGGTGCTTCTGACACTGTGCTGCATCACGCAATTCGGCCTGCTGCATCGCTGGTGTCTGACTTACCTGTCGCATCACGCCTGGTGATCTGACACGACCACTGTCATCTGTGTCTGACCTTTCGCACCGCGCCTGGTATGCGACATATCGCATCACCTGGCTGTGACTTACTGTCGCATCGCACCTGGTAATGCAGCCACGACCTATTTCATCGCACCTGGTAATCTAGCCTGCCGCATCACATATACCCCTGTCGCATCGCACCTGATGATACCCGACCTGTCGCATCACACTGGTGTCACCGACTTTGTCGCATCGCACTGATTGTCTGACACTCATCACGCAGTGTCTGATTTGTGCATCACGCCTGGTGCTCACCTCGCACCTGGAATCCACTCACGCTGTCGCACCTGGTGATACGACCTGTCGCATCACGCTGGTATATCTGACCTAATCGCATCACACCCTGGTGTCACGACCTGTCACGCCGCACCTGGTGTCTGGCATGCACGGTCACGCACGGTGATGCGGCTATCGCACCGCGCGGTGTGCGACTCCGCCGCGACACGGTGTCACAGCCTGCCAACATCGCAGTGTCTGGCCTGTACATCACGCCATGCATCACGCCTGGTAATGCTGACGCAGCTCTCACTGACCTGTCACACACCTGGTGTCTGACCTGTCACATCACACCTGGTGTCCGACCTGTCACATCACACCTGGTGTCTGACCTGTCACATCACCTGGTGTCTGTCACATCACACCTGTGTCTGACCTGTCACATCACACCTGGTGTCTGACCTGTCACATCACACCTAATTGTCTGACCTCATATCTGACCTGTCACACCTGGTGTCTGACCTGTCACATCACACCTGGTGTCTGACCTAATCACATCACACCTGGTGTCTGACGTGTCACATCACACCTGGTGTCTGACCTGTCACATCACACTGGTGTCTGACCAGTCACATCACACCTGGTGTCTGAGCCTGTCACATCACACCTGGTGTACAGCGTCCTACACACCTGGTGTCTGACCTGTCACATCACACCTGGTGTCTGACCTGTCACATCTAGTGTCTGACACCTGGTGTCTGACCTGTCACATCACACCTGGTGTCTGACCTGCCTGTCACATGTCCCACCTGTCACATATCACACCTCTGACTGACCTGTCACATCACACCTGGTGTCTGACCTGTCACATCACCTGGTGTCTGACCTGCCACATCACGCCTGATGTCACAGCACATCACACTGTTTGTCACATCACACCTGAGTGTCTGACCTGTCACATCACACCTGGTGTCTGACCTGCACACCACACCTGGTGTCTGACCTGTCACATCACACCTGGTGTCTGACCTGTCACATCACACCTGGTGTCTGACCTGTCACATCACACCTGAGTGTCTGACCTGTCACATCACACCTGGTGTCTGACCTGGTGTCTGTCACATCACACCTGGTGTCTGACCTGTCCATCACCTGGTGTCTGACCTGTCACATCACACTAGTGTCTGACCTGTCACATCACACTGGTGTCCCTGACCTGTCATCACACCTGGTGTCTGTCACATCACACCTGGTGTCTGTCACATCACACCTGGTGTCTGACACTGTCACATCACACCTGGTGTCTGACCTGTCATCACACCTGTAATCTATCTGACCTGTCACATCCTGGTGTCTGACCTGTCACATCACACCTGAGTGTCTGACCACCTGTCACATCACACCTGATGTCTGACCTGTCCACATCACACCTGGTGTGACCTGTCATGACACCTGGTGTCAGCCATATCATTCACTGGTCAGGCCATCACACCTGGTGTCTGACCTGTCACATCACACCTGGTGTCTGACCTGTCACATCACACCTGGTGTCTGACCTGTCACATCACACCTGGTGTCTGACCTGTCATCACACCTGGTGTCTGACCCTGGTCACATCACACCCTGGTGTCTGACCTGTCACATCACACCTGGTGTCTGACCTGTCACATCACACCTGGTGTCTGTCACATGACATCTGGTGTCTGTCACACATCACACCAGGTGTCTGACCTGTCACATCACACCTGGTGTCTGACCTGTCACATCACACCTGGTGTCTGACCTGTCACATCACCTGGTGTCTGACCTGTCACATGACACCTGGTGTCTGACACTGACACCTGTCACATCATCACCTGGTGTCTGACCTGTCACATCACACCTGGTGTCTGACCTGTCACATCACACCTGGTGTCTGACCTGTCACATCACACCTGGTGTCTGACCTGTCACATCACACCTGGTGTCTGACCTGTCACATCACACCTGGTGTCTGACCTGTCACATCACACCTGTGTCTGTCACATGACACACTGGTGTCTGTCACATCACACCTGGTGTCTGACCTGTCACATCACACCTGGTGTCTGACCTGTCACATCACACCTGGTGTCTGACCTGTCACATCACCTGGTGTCTGACCTGTCACATCACACCTGGTGTCTGACCTGTCACATCACACCTGGTGTCTGACCTGTCACATCACACCTGGTGTCTGACCTGTCACATCACACCTGGTGTCTGACCTGTCACATCACACCTGGTGTCTGACACCTGTCACATCACACCTGGTGTCTGACCTGTCACATCACCTGGTGCTGTCTGATCACACCTGGTGTCTGACCTGTCACATCACACCTGGTGTCTGACACCTGAGGTCACATCACACCTGTGTCTGACCTGTGTTACATCACACCTGGTGTCTGACCTGTCTGACCACACATCACCTGGTGTCTGGCCTGTCACATCACATCACACCTGGATGTCTGACCTGTCACATCACACCTGGTGTCTGACCTGTCACATCACCTAATTTGTCACATCACACCTGCTGTCTGACCTGTCACATCACACCTGGTGTCTGACCTGTCACATCACACCTGGTGTCTGACCTGTCACATCACACCTGGTGTCTGACCTGTCACATCACACCTGGTGTCCTGACCTGTCACATCACACCTGGTGTCTGACCTGTCACATCACCTGGTGTCTGACCTGTCACATCACACCTGTGTCTGTCTATGACACCTGTGTCTGACCTGTCACATCACACCTGGTGTCTGACCTGTCACATCACACCTGAGTGTCTGACCTGTCACATCACACCTGGTGTCTGACTATCACACATGACCTGGTGTCTGACCTGTCACATCACACCTGACACCTGTCACACATCACACCTGGTGTCTGACCTGTCACATCACACCTGGTGTCTGACCTGTCACATCACACCTGGTGTCTGACCTGTCACATCACACCTGTGTCTGACACACCTGTGTCTGACCTGGTCATCACCTGGTGTCGACCTGTCACATCACACCTGGTGTCTGACCTGTCCACTTCACACCTGGTGTCTGATCACACCTGGTGTCTGACCTGTCACATCACACCTGGTGTCTGACCTGTCACATCACACCTGGTGTCTGACCTGTCACATCACACCTGGTGTCTGACCTGTCACATCACACCTGGTGTCTGACCTGTCACATCACACCTGGTGTCTGACCTGTCACATCACACCTGGTGTCTGACCTGTCACATCACACCTGGTGTCTGACCTGTCACATCACACCTGGTGTCTGACCTGTCACATCACACCTGGTGTCTGACCTGTCACATCACACCTGGTGTCTGACACACCTGGAGTCTGACCTGTCATCATCACCTGGTGTCTGACCTGTCACATCACCTGGTGTCCTGACCTGTCACATCACACCTGGTGTCTGACCTGTCACATCACCTGGTGTCTGTCACATCACCTGGTGTCAATCACATCACACCTGGTGTCTGACCTGTCACATCACACCTGGTGTCTGACCTGTCACATCACACCTGAGTGTCTGACCTGTCACATCACACCTGGTGTCTGACCCGAGCCACACCTGGTCACATCACACCTGGTGTCTGACCTGTCATCACACCTGGTGTCTGACCTGTCACATCACACCTGGTGTCTGACACCTGTCACATCACACCTGGTGTCTGACCTGTCACATCACACCTGGTGTCTGACCTGTCACATCACACCTGGTGTCTGACCTGTCATCACACCTGGTGTCTGACCTGTCACATCACACCTGGTGTCTGACCACATCACCTGGTGTCTGACCTGTCACATCACCTGGTGTCTGACCTGTCACATCACACCTGGTGTCTGACCTGTCATCACACCTGGGTGTCTGACCTGTCACATCACACCTGGTGTCTGACACAGGCCTGTCACATGTCTGACCTGTCACATCACACCTGGTGTCTGACCTGTCACATCACCTGGTCACATCACACCTGGTGTCTGACCTGTCACATCACACCTGGTGTGCTCCTGCCACATCACATCACACCTGGTGTCTGACCTGTCACATCACACCTGGTGTCTGACCTGGTCACATCACACCTGGTGTCCTGACCTGTCACATCACACCTGGTGTCTGACCTGTCACATCACACCTGGTGTCTGACCTGTCACATCACACCTGGTGTCTGACCTGTCACATCACACCTGGTGTCTGACCTGTCACATCACACCTGGTGTCTGACCTGTCACATCACACCTGGTGTCTGACCTGTCACATCACACCCGGTGTCTGACCTGTCACATCACCTGGTGTCTGTCACATCACACTGGTGTCTGACCTGTCACATCACCTGGTGTCTGACCTGTCACATCCCACCTGGTGTCTGACCTGTCACATCACCGGGTGTCTGACCTGTCACATCACACCTGGTGTCTGACCTGTCACATCACACCTGGTGTCTGACCTGTCACATCACCCCCGGTGTCTGACCTGTCACATCACCTGGTGTGACCTGACCTGTCACATCACACCTGGTGTCTGACCTGTCACATCACACCTGGTGTCTGACCTGTCACATCACACCTGGTGTCTGACCTGTCACATCACACCTGGTGTCTGACCTGTCACATCACACCTGTCTGACCTGTCACATCACACCTGGTGTCTGACCTGTCACATCACACCTGGTGTCTGACCTGTCACATCACACCTGGTGTCTGACCTGTCACATCACCTGGTGTCTGACCTGTCACATCACACCTGGTGTCTGACCTGTCACATCACACCTGGTGTCTGACCTGTCACATCACCTGGTCTGACCTGTCACATCACACCTGGTGTCTGACCTGTCACATCACACCTGGTGTCTGACCTCATCACATCACACCTGGTGTCTGACCTGTCACATCACACCTGGTGTCTCTGACACCTGTCACATCACACCTAGTGTCTGACCTGTCACATCACACCTGCTGGCCTGGTGTCTGACCTGTCACATCACACCTGGTGTCTGACCTGTCACATCACACCTGGTGTCTCACCTGTCACATCACCTGGTGTCTGACCTGTCACATCACACCTGGTGTCTGACCTGTCACATCCACCTGGTCACATCACACCTGGTGTCTGACCTGTCACATCACACCTGGTGTGTCTGACCTGTCACATCACACCTGGTGTCTGACCTGTCACATCACACCTGGTGTCTGACCTGTCACATCACACCTGGTGTCTGACCTGTCACATCACACCTGGTGTCTGACCTGTCACATCACACCTGGTGTCTGACCTGTCACATCACACCTGTGTGCCTGTCACATCACATCTGTGTATCTGTCTGTCACATCACACCTGGTGTCTGACCTGTCACATCACACCTGGTGTCTGACCTGTCACATCACACCTGGTGTCTGACCTGTCACATCACACCTAGTGTCTGACCTGTCACATCACACCTGGTGTCTGACCTGTCACATCACACCTGGTGTCTGACCTGTCACATCACCTGGTGTCTGACCTGTCACATCACACCTGGTGTCTGACCTGTCACATCACACCTGGTGTCTGACCTGTCACATCACACCTGGTGTCTGACACCTGTCACATCACACCTGGTGTCTGACCTGTCACATCACACCTGAGTGTCTGACCTGTCATGACCTGTCACATCACACCTGGTGTCTGACCTGTCATCACACCTGGTGTCTGACCTGTCACATCACACCTGGTCATCTGACCTGTCACATCACACCTGGTGTCTGACCTGTCACATCACACCTGGTGTCTGACCTGTCACATCACACCTGGTGTCTGACCTGTCACATCACACCTGGTGTCTGACCTGTCACATCACACCTGGTGTCTGACCTGTCATCACCTGGTGTCCGACCTGTCACATCACACCTGGTGTCTGACCTGTCA
The DNA here is from genome assembly GCF_034236695.1 of Oncorhynchus nerka. Classification (NCBI taxonomy): domain Eukaryota; kingdom Metazoa; phylum Chordata; class Actinopteri; order Salmoniformes; family Salmonidae; genus Oncorhynchus; species Oncorhynchus nerka. Next base: position 8,588 of record NW_027040198.1, on the reverse strand, counting down.
CATCACACCTGGTGTCGATATAATCACACCACACCTGGTGTCTGACCTGTCACATCACACCTGGTGTCTGACCTGTCACATCACACCTGGTGTCTGACCTGTCACATCACACCTGGTGTCTGACCTGTCACATCACACCTGGTGTCTGACCCTGTCACATCACACCAATTGTCTGACCTGTCACATCACACCTGGTGTCTGACCTGTCACATCACCTGGTGTCTGACCTGTCACATCACACCTGTCTGTCACATCACACCTGGTGTCTGACCTGTCACATCACACCTGGTGTCTGACCTGTCACATCACACCTGGTGTCTGACCTGTCACATCACATCACACCTGTGTCTGACCTGTCACATCACCTGGTGTCTGACCTGTCACATCACCTGGTCACCTGGTGTCTGACCTGTCACATCACCTGGTGTCTGACCTGTCACATCACACCTGGTGTCTGACCTGTCACATCACACCTGGTGTCTGACCTGTCACATCACACCTGGTGTCTGACCTGTCACATCACACCTGGTGTCTGACCTGTCACATCACACCTGGTGTGTCTGACCTGTCACATCACACCTGGTGTCTGACCTGTCACATCACACCTGTGTGTCTGACCTGTCACATCACACCTGGTGTCTGTCACATCACACCTGGTGTCTGACCTGTCACATCACACCTGGTGTCTGACCTGTCACATCACACCTGGTGTCTGACCTGTCACATCACACCTGGTGTCTGACCTGTCACATCACACCTGGTGTCTGACCTGTCACATCACACCTGGTGTCTGACCTGTCACATCACACCTGGTGTCTGACCTGTCACATCACACCTGGTGTCTGACCTGTCACATCACACCTGGTGTCTGACCTGTCACATCACACCTGGTGTCTGACACACCTGGTGTCTGACCTGTCACATCACACCTGGTGTCTGACCTGTCACATCACACCTGGTGTCTGACCTGTCACATCACACCTGGTGTCTGACCTGTCACATCACACCTGGTGTCTGACCTGTCACATCACACCTGGTGTCTGACCTGGTCATCACACCTGGTGTCTGACCTGTCACATCACACCTGGTGTCTGACCTGTCACATCACACCTGGTGTCTGACCTGTCACATCACACCTGGTGTCTGACCTGTCACATCACACCTGGTGTCTGACCTGTCACATCACACCTGTGTGTCTGACCTGTCACATCACACCTGGTGTCTGACCTGTCACATCACACCTGGTGTCTGACCTGTCACATCACACCTGGTGTCTGACCTGTCACATCACACCTGGTGTCTGACCTGTCACATCACACCTGGTGTCTGACCTGTCATCACACCTGGTGTCTGACCTGTCACATCACACCTGGTGTCTGACCTGGTCACATCATCACCTGGTGTCTGACCTGTCACATCACACCTGGTGTCTGACCTGTCACATCACATCACACCTGGTGTCTGACCTGTCACATCACACCTGGTGTCTGACCTGTCACATCACACCTGGTGTCTGACCTGTCACATCACACCTGGTGTCTGACCTGTCACATCACACCTGGTGTCTGACCTGTCACATCACACCTGGTGTCTGACCTGTCACATCACACCTGGTGTCTGACCTGTCACATCACACCTGTCACATCACACCTGGTGTCTGACCTGTCACATCACACCTGGTGTCTGACCTGTCACATCACACCTGTGTGTCTGACCTGTCACATCACACCTGGTGTCTGACCTGTCACACCACACCTGGTGTCTGACCTGTCACATCACACCTGGTGTCTGACCTGTCACATCACACCTGGTGTCTGACCTGTCACATCACACCTGGTGTCTGACCTGTCACATCACACCTGGTGTCTGACCTGTAACATCACACCTGGTGTCTGACCTGTCACATCACACCTGGTGTCTGACCTGTCACATCACACCTGGTGTCTGACCTGTCACATCACACCTGGTGTCTGACCTGTCACATCACACCTGGTCACATCACACCTGGTGTCTGACCTGTCACATCACACCTGGTGTCTGACCTGTCACATCACACCTGTGTGTCTGACCTGTCACATCACACCTGGTGTCTGACCTGTCACATCACACCTGGTGTCTGACCTGTCACATCACACCTGGTCACATCACACCTGGTGTCTGACCTGTGTCACATCACACCTGGTGTCTGACCTGTCACATCACACCTGGTGTCTGACCTGTCACATCACACCTGGTGTCTGACCTGTCACATCACACCTGGTGTCTGACCTGTCACATCACACCTGTGGGTGTCTGACCTGTCACATCACACCTGGTGTCTGACCTGTCACATCACACCTGGTGTCTGACCTGTCACATCACACCTGGTGTCTGACCTGTCACATCACACCTGGTGTCTGACCTGTCACATCACCTGGTGTCTGACCTCGTGTCTGACCTAATCATCACACCTGGTGTCTGACCTGTCACATCACACCTGGTGTCTGACCTGTCACATCACACCTGGTGTCTGACCTGTCACATCACACCTGGTGTCTGACCTGTCACATCACACCTGGTGTCTGACCTGTCACATCACACCTGGTGTCTGACCTGTCACATCACACCTGGTGTCTGACCTGTCACATCACACCTGGTGTCTGACCTGTCACATCACACCTGGTGTCTGACCTGTCACATCACACCTGGTGTCTGACCTGTCACATCACCTGGTGTCTGACCTGTCACATCACACCTGGTGTCTCACCTGTCACATCACACCTGGTGTCTGACCTGTCACATCACACCTGGTCACATCTGACCTGTCACATCACACCTGGTGTCTGACCTGTCACATCACACCTGGTGTCTGACCTGTCACATCACACCTGGTGTCTGACCTGTCAATCACCTGTCACATCACACCTGGTGTCTGACCTGTCACATCACACCTGGTCTGACCTGTCACATCACACCTGGTGTCTGACCTGTCACATCACACCTGGTGTCTGACCTGTCATCACACCTGTGTCACATCACACCTGGTGTCTGACCTGTCACATCACACCTGGTGTCTGACCTGTCACATCACACCTGGTGTCTGACCTGTCACATCACACCTGGTGTCTGACCTGTCACATCACACCTGGTGTCTGACCTGTCACATCATCACCTGGTGTCTGACCTGTCACATCACACCTGGTGTCTGACCTGTCACATCACACCTGGTGTCTGACCTGTCACATCACACCTGGTGTCTGACCTGTCACATCACACCTGGTGTCTGACCTGTCACATCACACCTGGTGTCTGACCTGTCACATCACCTGGTGTCTGACCTGTCACATCACACCTGGTGTCTGACCTGTCACATCACCTGGTGTCTGACCTGTCACATCACACCTGGTGTCTGACCTGTCACATCACACCTGGTGTCTGACCTGTCACATCACACCTGGTGTCTGACCTGTCACATCACACCTGGTGTCTGACCTGTCACATCACACCTGGTGTCTGACCTGTCACATCACACCTGGTGTCTGACCTGTCACATCACACCTGGTGTCTGACCTGTCACATCACACCTGGTGTCTGACCTGTCACATCACACCTGGTGTCTGACCTGTCACATCACACCTGGTGTCTGACCTGTCATCACACCTGGTGTCTGACCTGTCACATCACACCTGGTGTCTGACCTGTCACATCACACCTGGTGTCTGACCTGTCACATCACCTGGTGTCTGACCTGTCACACACACCTGGTGTCTGACCTGTCACATCACACCTGGTGTCTGACCTGTCACATCACACCTGGTGTCTGACCTGTCACATCACACCTGGTGTCTGACCTGTCACATCACACCTGGTGTCTGACCTGTCATCACACCTGGTGTCTGACCTGTCACATCACCTGGTGTCTGACCTGTCACATCACACCTGGTGTCTGACCTGTCATTCAGACCTGGTCACATCACACCTGGTGTCTGACCTGTCACATCACACCTGGTGTCTGACCTGTCACATCACACCTGGTGTCTGACCTGTCACACACCTGGTGTCTGACCTGTCACATCACACCTGGTGTCTGACCTGTCACATCACACCTGGTGTCTGACCTGTCACATCACACCTGGTGTCTGACCTGTCACATCACACCTGGTGTCTGACCTGTCACATCACACCTGGTGTCTGACCTGTCACATCACACCTGGTGTCTGACCTGTCACATCACACCTGGTGTCTGACCTGTCACATCACACCTGGTGTCTGACCTGTCACATCACACCTGGTGTCTGACCTGTCACATCACACCTGGTGTCTGACCTGTCACATCACACCTGGTGTCTGACCTGTCACATCACACCTGGTGTCTGACCTGTCACATCACACCTGGTGTCTGACCTGTCACATCACACCTGGTGTCTGACCTGTCACATCACACCTGGTGTCTGACCTGTCACATCACACCTGGTGTCTGACCTGTCACATCACACCTGGTGTCTGACCTGTCACATCACACCTGGTGTCTGACCTGTCACATCACCTGGTGTCTGACCTGTCACATCACACCTGGTGTCTGACCTGTCACATCACACCTGGTGTCTGACCTGTCACATCACACCTGGTGTCTGACCTGTCACATCACACCTGGTGTCTGACCTGTCACATGACACCTGGTGTCTGTCACATCACACCTGGTGTCTGACCTGTCACATCACACCTGGTGTCTGACCTGTCACATCACACCTGGTGTCTGACCTGTCACATCACACCTGGTGTCTGACCTGTCACATCACACCTGGTGTCTGACCTGTCACATCACACCTGGTGTCTGACCTGTCACATCACACCTGGTGTCTGACCTGTCACATCACACCTGGTGTCTGACCTGTCACATCACACCTGGTGTCTGACCTGTCACATCACACCTGGTGTCTGACCTGTCACATCACACCTGGTGTCTGACCTGTCACATCACACCTGGTGTCTGTGTCATGACACCTGGTGTCTGACACCTGGTCACATCACCTGGTGTCACCTGGTCACATCACACCTGGTGTCTGACCTGTCACATCACACCTGGTGTCTGACCTGTCACATCACCTGGTGTCTGACCTGTCACATCACACCTGGTGTCTGACCTGTCACATCACACCTGGTGTCTGACCTGTCACATCATCACCTGGTGTCTGACCTGTCACATCACACCTGGTGTCTGACCTGTCACATCACACCTGGTGTCTGACCTGTCACATCACACCTGGTGTCTGACCTGTCACATCACACCCTGACCTGTCACATCACACCTTGTCACATCACACCTGGTGTCTGACCTGTCACATCACACCTGGTGTCTGACCTGTCACATCACACCTGGTGTCTGACCTGTAACATCACACCTGGTGTCTGACCTGTCACATCACACCTGGGTGTCTGACCTGTCACATCACACCTGGTGTCTGACCTGTCACATCACACCTGGTGTCTGACCTGTCACATCACACCTGGTGTCTGACCTGTCACATCACACCTGGTGTCTGACCTGTCACATCACACCTGGTGTCTGACCTGTCACATCACACCTGGTGTCTGACCTGTCACATCACACCTGGTGTCTGACCTGTCACATCACACCTGGTGTCTGACCTGTCACATCACACCTGGTGTCTGATCACATCACACCTGGTGTCTGACCTGTCACACCACACCTGGTGTCTGACCTGTCACATCACCTGGTGTCTGACCTGTCACATCCACCTGGTGTCTGACCTGTCACATCACACCTGGTGTCTCACCTGTCACATCACCTGGTGTCTGACCTGTCACATCACCTGGTGTCTGACCTGTCACATCACACCAATGGTGTCTGACCTGTCACATCACACCTGTGTGTCTGACCTGTCACATCACACCTGGTCATCACCTGGTGTCTGACCTGTCACATCACACCCAGTGTCTGACCTGTCACATCACACCTGGTGTCTGACCATCACACCCACCTGGTGTCTGACCTCACACTGGTCACATCACACCTGTTGTCTGACCTGTCACACCACACCTGGTGTCTGACCTGTCACATCACACCTGCTGTCTGACCTGTCAATCATCACCTGGTGTCTGACCTGTCACATCACACCTGGTGTGTCTGACCTGTCACACATCACACCTGGTGTCTGACCTGTCACATCACACCTAGTGTCTGACCTGTCACATCACACCTGGTGTCTGACCTGGTCACATCACACCTGGTGTCTGGCCTGTCACATCACACCTGGTGTCTGACCTGTCACATCACACCTGGTGTCTGACCTGTCACATCACACCTGGTATCTGACCTGTCACATCACACTGGTGTCTGACCTGTCACATCACACCTGGTGTCTGACCTGTCACACCACACCTGGTGTCTGACCTGTCACATCACACCTGGTGTCTGACCTGTCACATCACACCTGGTGTCTCACCTGTCACATCACACCTGGTGTCTCACCTGTCACATCACCTGGTGTCTCACCTGTCACATCACACCTGGTGTCTGACCTGTCACATCACATCACATCACACCTGGTGTCTGACCTGTCACATCACACCTGGTGTCTGACCTGTCACATCACACCTCGTGTCTGACCTGTCACATCACCTGGTGTCTGACCTGTCACATCACACCTGGTGTCTCACCCTGTCACATCACACCTGGTGTCTGACCTGTCACACCACACCTGGTGTCTGACCTGTCACATCACACCTGGTCACATCACACCTGGTGTCTGACCTGTCACACCACACCTGGTGTCTGACCTGTCACATCACACCTGGTGTCTGACCTGTCACATCACACCTGGTCACATCCACCTGGTGTCTGACCTGTCACATCACACCTGGTGTCTGACCTGTCACATCACCTGGTGTCTGACCTGTAACATCACACCTGGTGTCTGACCTGTCACATCACCTGGTGTGTCTGACCCTCATCACATCACACCTGGTGTGTCTGACCTGTCACATCACACCTGGTGTCTGACCTGTCACATCACACCTGGTGTCTGACCTGGTCACATCACACCTGGTGTCTGACCTGTCACATCACACCTGGTGTCTGACCTGTCACATCACACCTGGTGTCTGACCTGTCACATCACACCTGGTGTCTGACCTGTCACATCACCTGGTGTGTCTGAGCTGTCACATCACACCTGGTATCTGACCTGTCACATCACACCTGGTATCTGACCTGTCACATCACACCTGGTGTGTCTGACCTGTCACATCACCTGGTGTCTCACCTGTCACATCACACCTGGTGTCTGACCTGTCACATCACCTGGTGTCTGACCTGTCACATCACACCTGGTGTCTGACCTGTCACATCACACCTGGTGTCTGACCTGTCACATCACCTGGTGTCTGACCTGTCACATCACACCTGGTGTCTCACCTGTCACATCACACCTGGTGTCTGACCTGTCATCACACCTGGTGTCCGACCTGTCATCACACCTGCTGTCTGACCTGGTCACATCACCTGGTGTCTGACCTGTCACATCACACCTGGTGTCTGACCTGTCACATCACACCCTGGTCACATCACCTGGTGTCTGACCTGTCACATCACACCTGTCTGACCTGTCACATCACACCTGTGTGTCTGACCTGTCACATCACACCTGGTGTCTCACCTGTCACATCACACCTGGTGTCTGACCTGTCACATCACACCTGGTCACATCACACCTGGTGTCTGACCTGTCACATCACACCTGGTGTGTCTGACCTGTCACATCACACCTGGTGTCTGACCTGTCACATCACACCTGGTGTCTGACCTGTCACATCACACCTGGTGTCTGACCTGTCACATCACCTGGTGTCTGACCTGGTCACATCACACCTGGTGTCTGACCTGTCACATCACACCTGGTGTCTGACCTGTCACATCACACCTGGTGTCTGACATCACACCTGGTGTCTGACCTATCACATCACACCTGGTGTCTGACCTGTCACATCACACCTGGTGTCTGACCTGTCACATCACCTGGTGTCTGACCTGTCACATCACACCTGGTGTCTCACCTGTCACATCACACCTGGTGTCTGACCTGTCACATCACACCTGGTGTCTGACCTGTCACATCACACCTGGTGTCTGACCTGTCACATCACACCTGGTGTCTGACCTGTCACATCACACCTGGTGTCTGACCTGTCACATCACACCTGGTGTCTGACCTGTCACATCACACCTGGTGTCCTGACCTGTCACATCACACCTGGTGTCTGACCTGTCACATCACACCTGGTGTCTGACCTGTCACATCACACCTGGTGTCCTGACCTGTCACATCACCCTGGTCACATCACACCTGGTGTCTGGCCTGTCACATCACACCTGGTGTCTGACCTGTCACATCACACCTGGTGTCTGACCTGTCACATCACACCTGATGTCACACCATCACCTGGTGTCTGAATCACATCACACCTGGTGTCTGACCTGTCACATCACACCTGGTGTCTGACCTGTCACATCACACCTGGTGTCTGACCTGCCACATCACACCTGGTGTCTGACCTGTCACATCACCTGGTGTCTGACCTGTCATCAC